>NC_059457.1:92625962-92630962 GCF_905237065.1 Salmo salar
AACAACTAGGGACCTGGGGACTATAGTCAAAACAACTAGGGACCTAGGGAATATAGTCAAAACAACTAGGGACCTGGGGACTATAGTCAAAACAACTAGAGACCTAGGGACTATAGTCAAAACAACTAGGGAACTGGGGACTATAGTCAAAACAACTAGGGACCTGGGGACTATAGTCAAAACAACTAGGGACCTAGGGACTATAGTCAAAACAACTAGGGACCTAGGGACTATAGTCAAAACAACTAGGGACCTCGGGACAATAGTCAAAACAACTAGGGACCTGGGGACTATAGTCAAAACAACTAGGGACCTAGGGACTATAGTCAAAACAACTAGGGACCTATGGACTATAGTCAAAACAACTAGGGACCTGGGGACTATAGTCAAAACAACTTGGGACTATAGTCAAAACAAACTAGGGACCTGGGGACTATAGTCAAAACAACTAGGGACCTAGGGACTATAGTCAAAACAACTAGGGACCTGGGGACTATAGTCAAAACAACTAGGGACCTATGGACTATAGTCAAAACAAATAGGGACCTAGGGACTATAGTCAAAACAACTAGGGACCTAGGGACTATAGTCAAAACAAATAGGGACCTAGGGACCTGGGGACTATAGTCAAAACAACTAGGGACCTGGGGACTATAGTCAAAACAACAAGGGACCTAGGGACTATAGTCAAACAACTAGGGACCTAGGGACTATAGTCAAAACAACTAGGGACCTAGGGACTATAGTCAAAACAACTAGGGACCTAGGGACTATAGTCAAAACAACTAGGGACCTGGGGACTATAGTCAAAACAACTAGGGACCTAGGGACTATAGTCAAAACAACTAGGGACCTGGGGACTATAGTCAAAACAACTAGGGACCTAGGGACTATAGTCAAAACAACTAGGGATCTAGGGACTATAGTCAAAACAACTAGGGACCTAGGGACTATAGTCAAAACAACTAGGGACCTAGGGACTATAGTCAAAACAACTAGGGACCTAGGGACTATAGTCAAAACAACTAGGGACCTGGGGACTATAGTCAAAACAACTAGGGACCTGGGGACTATAGTCAAAACAACTAGGGACCTAGGGACTATAGTCAAAACAACTAGGGACCTGGGGACTATAGTCAAAACAACTAGGGACCTCGGGACTATAGTCAAAACAACTAGGGACCTGGGGACTATAGTCAAAACAACTAGGGACCTGGGGACTATAGTCAAAAGAACTAGGGACCTGGGGACTATAGTCAAAACAACTAGGGACCTGGGGACTATAGTCAAAACAACTAGGGACCTAGGGACCTGGGGACTATAGTCAAAACAACTAGGGACCTGGGGACTATAGTCAAAACAACTAGGGACCTGGGGACTATAGTCAAAACAACTGGGGACCTGGGGACTATAGTCAAAACAACTAGGGACCTGGGGACTATAGTCAAAACAACTAGGGACCTAGGGACTATAGTCAAAACACCTAGGGACCTAGGGACCATAGTCAAAACAACTAGGGACCTGGGGACTATAGTCAAAACAACTAGGGACTATAGTCAAAACAACTAGGGACCTGGGGACTATAGTCAAAACAACTAGGGACCTGGGGACTATAGTCAAAACAACTAGGGACCTGGGGACTATAGTCAAAACAACTAGGGACCTAGGGACTATAGTCAAAACAACTAGGGACCTGGGGACTATAGTCAAAACAACTTTGGACTATAATCATAACAACTAGGGACCTGGGGACTATAGTCAAAACAACTAGGGACCTAGGGACTATAGTCAAAACAACTAGGGACCTGGGGACTATAGTCAAAACAACTAGGGACCTATGGACTATAGTCAAAACAAATAGGGACCTAGGGACTATAGTCAAAACAACTAGGGACCTAGGGACTATAGTCAAAACAAATAGGGACCTAGGGACCTGGGGACTATAGTCAAAACAACTAGGGACCTGGGGACTATAGTCAAAACAACAAGGGACCTAGGGACTATAGTCAAAACAACTAGGGACCTAGGGACTATAGTCAAAACAACTAGGGACCTAGGGACCTGGGGACTATAGTCAAAACAACTAGGGACCTGGGGACTATAGTCAAAACAACTAGGGACCTAGGGACTATAGTCAAAACAACTAGGGACCTGGGGACTATAGTCAAAACAACTAGGGACCTAGGGACTATAGTCAAAACAACTAGGGACCTAGGGACTATAGTCAAAACAACTAGGGACCTGGGGACTATAGTCAAAACAACTAGGGACCTGGGGACTATAGTCAAAACAACTAGGGACCTAGGGACTGTAGTCAAAACAACTAGGGACCTAGGGACTATAGTCAAAACAACTAGGGACCTCGGGACTATAGTCAAAACAACTAGGGACCTGGGGACTATAGTCAAAACAACTAGGGACCTGGGGACTATAGTCAAAACAACTAGGGACCTCGGGACTATAGTCAAAACAACTAGGGACCTGGGGACTATAATCAAAACAACTAGGGACCTGGGGACTATAGGCAAAACAACTAGGGACCTAGGGACTATAGGCAAAACAACTAGGGACCTGGGGACTATAGTCAAAACAACTAGGGACCTAGGGACTATAGTCAAAACAACTAGGGACCTAGGGACTATAGTCAAAACAACTAGGGACCTAGGGACCTGGGGACTATAGTCAAAACAACTAGGGACCTGGGGACTATAGTCAAAACAACTAGGGACATAGGGACTGTAGTCAAAACAACTAGGGACCTGGGGACTATAGTCAAAACAACTAGGGACCTAGGGACTATAGTCAAAACAACTAGGGACCTAGGGACTATAGTCAAAACAACTAGGGACCTGGGGACTATAGTCAAAACAACTAGGGACCTGGGGACTATAGTCAAAACAACTAGGGACCTAGGGACTATAGTCAAAACAAGTAGGGACCTATGGACTATAGTCAAAACAACTAGGGACCTCGGGACTATAGTCAAAACAACTAGGGACCTGGGGACTATAGTCAAAACAACTAGGGACCTGGGGACTATAGTCAAAACAACTAGGGACCTGGGGACTATAGTCAAAACAACTAGGGACCTAGGGGCTATAGTCAAAACAACTAGGGACCTAGGGACTATAGTCGAAACAACTAGGGACCTGGGGACTATAGTCAAAACAACTAGGTACCTGGGGACTATAGTCCAAACAACTAGGAAGCTAGGGACTATAGTCAAAACAACTAGGGACCTAGGGACTATAGTCAAAACAACTAGGGACCTGGGGACTATAGTCAAAACAACTAGGGACCTAGGGACTATAGTCAAAACAACTAGGGACCTAGGGACTATAGTCAAAACAACTAGGGACCTGGGGACTATAGTCAAAACAACTAGGGACCTGGGGACTATAGTAAAACAACTAGGGACCTGGGGACTATAGTCAAAACAAATAGGGACCTGGGGACTATAGCCAAAACAACTAGGGACCTAGGGACTATAGTCAAAACAACTAGGGACCTAGGGACTATAGTCAAAACAACTAGGGACCTATGGACCCCAGGGACTATAGTCAAAACAACTAGGGACCTAGGGACTATAGTCAAAACAACTAGGGACCTAGGGACCATAGGGACTATAGTCAAAACAACTAGGGACCTAGGGACTATAGTCAAAACAACTAGGGACCTAGGGACTATAGTTCAAAACAACTAGGGACCTAGGGGCTATGATCAAAACAACTAGGGACCTGGGGACTATAGTCAAAACAACTAGGGACCTATGCCCGGGACTCTGGTCAAAACAACTAGGGACCTGGGGACTATAGTAAAACAACTAGGGACCTGGGGACTATAGTCAAAACAAATAGGGACCTGGGGACTATAGCCAAAACAACTAGGGACCTAGGGACTATAGTCAAAACAACTAGGGACCTAGGGACTATAGTCAAAACAACTAGGGACCTATGGACCCCAGGGACTATAGTCAAAACAACTAGGGACCTATGGACCCTAGGGACTATAGTCAAAACAACTAGGGACCTATGGACCCTAGGGACTATAGTCAAAACAACTAGGGACCTAGGGACTATAGTCAAAACAACTAGGGACCTAGGGACTATAGTTAAAACAACTAGGGACCTAGGGACTCTGATCAAAACAACTAGGGACCTAGGGACTATAGTCAAAACAACTAGGGACCTGGGGACTATAGTCAAAACAACTAGGGACCTGGGGACTATAGTCAAAACAACTAGGGACCTGGGGACTATCGTCAAAACAACTAGGGACCAGGGGACTATAGTCAAAACAACTAGGGACCTGGGGACTATAGTCAAAACAACTAGGGACCTAGGGACTATAGTCAAAACAACTAGTGACCTAGGGGCTATAGTCAAATCAACTAGGGACCTGGGGACTATAGTCAAAACAACTGGGGACCTGGGGACTATAGTCAAAACAACTAGGGACCTAGGGACTATAGTCAAAACAACTAGGGACCTAGGGACCCTAGGGACTATAGTCAAAACAACTAGGGACCTAGGGACTATAGTCAAAACAACTAGGGACCTAGGGACTATAGTCAAAACAACTGGGGACCTAGGGGCTATAGTCAAAACAACTAGGGACCTGGGGACTATAGTCAAAACAACTAGGGACCTATGGACCCTAGGGACTCTGGTCAAAACAACTAGGGACTCTGGTCAAAACAACTAGGGACCTGGGGACTATAGTCAAAACAACTAGGGACCTAGGGACTCTGGTCAAAACAACTAGGGACCTAGGGACTATAGTCAAAACAACTAGGGACCTGGGGACTATAGTCAAAACAACTACGGGACCGTGGGGACTATAGTCAAAACAACTAGGGACCTGGGGACTATAGCCAAAACAACTAGGGACCTAGGGACTATAGTCAAAACAACTAGGGACCTAGGGACTATAGTCAAAACAACTAGGGACCTATGGACCCTAGGGACTATAGTCAAAACAACTAGGGACCTATGGACCCT
>NC_059457.1:92645962-92678462 GCF_905237065.1 Salmo salar
GAGGTGTTCATAAATCACTGCTGTGTTTACTGCCATGTCCAGATGGAGAGGTGTTCATAAATCACTGCTGTGTTTACTGCCATGTCCAGATGGAGAGGTGTTCATAAATCACTGCTGTGTTTACTGCCATGTCCAGATGAGAGGTGTTCATAAATCACTGCTGTGTTTACTGCCATGTCCAGATGGAGAGGTGTTCATAAATCACTGCTGTGTGTACTGCCATGTCCTGATGGAGAGGTGTTCATAAATCACTGCTGTGTTTACTGCCATGTCCAGATGGAGAGGTGTTCATAAATCACTGCTGTGTGTACTGCCATGTCCAGATGGAGAGATGTTCATAAATCACTGCTGTGTTTACTGCCATGTCCAGATGGAGAGGTGTTCATAAATCACTGCTGTGTTTACTGCCATGTCCAGATGGAGAGGTGTTCATAAATCACTGCTGTGTTTACTGCCATGTCCAGATGGAGAGGTGTTCATAAATCACTGCTGTGTTTACTGCCATGTCCAGATGGAGAGATGTTCATAAATCACTGCTGTGTTTACTGCCATGTCCAGATGGAGAGGTGTTCCTTCATAAATCACTGCTGTGTTTACTGTCATGTCCAGATGGAGAGATGTTCATAAATCACTGCTGTGTTTACTGCCATGTCCAGATGGAGAGGTGTTCATAAATCACTGCTGTGTTTACTGCCATGTCCAGATGGAGAGATGTTCATAAATCACTGCTGTGTGTACTGCCATGTCCAGATGGAGAGGTGTTCATAAATCACTGCTGTGTTTACTGCCATGTCCAGATGGAGAGGTGTTCCTTCATAAATCACTGCTGTGTTTACTGCCATGTCCAGATGGAGAGGTGTTCCTTCATAAATCACTGCTGTGTTTACTGCCATGTCCAGATGGAGAGATGTTCATAAATCACTGCTGTGTTTACTGCCATGTCCAGATGGAGAGGTGTTCATAAATCACTGCTGTGTTTACTGCCATGTCCAGATGGAGAGGTGTTCATAAATCACTGCTGTGTTTACTGCCATGTCCAGATGGAGAGGTGTTCATAAATCACTGCTGTGTTTACTGCCATGTCCAGATGGAGAGGTGTTCATAAATCACTGCTGTGTTTACTGCCATGTCCAGATGAGAGGTGTTCATAAATCACTGCTGTGTTTACTGCCATGTCCAGATGGAGAGGTGTTCATAAATCACTGCTGTGTGTACTGCCATGTCCTGATGGAGAGGTGTTCATAAATCACTGCTGTGTTTACTGCCATGTCCAGATGGAGAGGTGTTCATAAATCACTGCTGTGTGTACTGCCATGTCCAGATGGAGAGATGTTCATAAATCACTGCTGTGTTTACTGCCATGTCCAGAAGGAGAGGTGTTCATAAATCACTGCTGTGTTTACTGCCATGTCCAGATGGAGAGGTGTTCATAAATCACTGCTGTGTTTACTGCCATGTCCAGATGGAGAGGTGTTCATAAATCACTGCTGTGTTTACTGCCATGTCCAGATGGAGAGGTGTTCCTTCATAAATCACTGCTGTGTGTACTGCCATGTCCTGATGGAGAGGTGTTCATAAATCACTGCTGTGTTTACTGCCATGTCCAGATGGAGAGGTGTTCCTTCATAAATCACTGCTGTGTGTACTGCCATGTCCAGATGGAGAGGTGTTCATAAATCACTGCTGTGTTTACTGCCATGTCCTGATGGAGAGGTGTTCATAAATCACTGCTGTGTGTACTGCCATGTCCTGATGGAGAGGTGTTCATAAATCACTGCTGTGTGTACTGCCATGTCCAGATGGAGAGGTGTTCATAAATCACTGCTGTGTTTACTGCCATGTCCTGATGGAGAGGTGTTCATAAATCACTGCTGTGTTTACTGCCATGTCCAGATGGAGAGGTGTTCATAAATCACTGCTGTGTTTACTGCCATGTCCAGATGGAGAGGTGTTCATAAATCACTGCTGTGTTTACTGCCATGTCCAGATGGAGAGATGTTCATAAATCACTGCTGTGTTTACTGCCATGTCCAGATGGAGAGGTGTTCATAAATCACTGCTGTGTTTACTGCCATGTCCTGATGGAGAGATGTTCATAAATCACTGCTGTGTTTACTGCCATGTCCAGATGGAGAGATGTTCATAAATCACTGCTGTGTTTACTGCCATGTCCAGATGGAGAGGTGTTCATAAATCACTGCTGTGTTTACTGCCATGTCCAGATGGAGAGGTGTTCATAAATCACTGCTGTGTTTACTGCCATGTCCAGATGGAGAGGTGTTCATAAATCACTGCTGTGTTTACTGCCATGTCCAGATGGAGAGGTGTTCATAAATCACTGCTGTGTTTACTGCCATGTCCTGATGGAGAGATGTTCATAAATAACTGCTGTGTTTACTGCCATGTCCAGATGGAGAGGTGTTCCTTCATAAATCACTGCTGTGTTTACTGCCATGTCCAGATGGAGAGATGTTCCTTCATAAATCACTGCTGTGTGTAATGCCATGTCCAGATGGAGAGGTGTTCATAAATCACTGCTGTGTTTACTGCCATGTCCAGATGGAGAGATGTTCATAAATCACTGCTGTGTTTACTGCCATGTCCAGATGGAGAGATGTTCATAAATCACTGCTGTGTTTACTGCCATGTCCAGATGGAGAGGTGTTCATAAATCACTGCTGTGTTTACTGCCATGTCCTGATGGAGAGGTGTTCATAAATCACTGCTGTGTGTACTGCCATGTCCAGATGGAGAGGTGTTCATAAATCACTGCTGTGTTTACTGCCATGTCCAGATGGAGAGATGTTCATAAATCACTGCTGTGTTTACTGCCATGTCCTGATGGAGAGATGTTCATAAATCACTGCTGTGTTTACTGCCATGTCCTGATGGAGAGGTGTTCATAAATCACTGCTGTGTTTACTGCCATGTCCTGATGGAGAGGTGTTCATAAATCACTGCTGTGTGTACTGCCATGTCCAGATGGAGAGATGTTCCTTCATAAATCACTGCTGTGTTTACTGCCATGTCCTGATGGAGAGGTGTTCATAAATCACTGCTGTGTTTACTGCCATGTCCAGATGGAGAGATGTTCATAAATCACTGCTGTGTTTACTGCCATGTCCTGATGGAGAGGTGTTCATAAATCACTGCTGTGTTTACTGCCATGTCCAGATGGAGAGATGTTCATAAATCACTGCTGTGTGTACTGCCATGTCCAGATGGAGAGGTGTTCATAAATCACTGCTGTGTTTACTGCCATGTCCAGATGGACAGATGTTCATAAATCACTGCTGTGTTTACTGCCATGTCCAGATGGAGAGATGTTCATAAATCACTGCTGTGTTTACTGCCATGTCCTGATGGAGAGATGTTCATAAATCACTGCTGTGTTTACTGCCATGTCCTAATGGAGAGGTGTTCATAAATCACTGCTGTGTTTACTGCCATGTCCTGATGGAGAGGTGTTCATAAATCACTGCTGTGTGTACTGCCATGTCCAGATGGAGAGATGTTCCTTCATAAATCACTGCTGTGCTTACTGCCATGTCCTGATGGAGAGGTGTTCATAAATCACTGCTGTGTTTACTGCCATGTCCAGATGGAGAGATGTTCATAAATCACTGCTGTGTTTACTGCCATGTCCTGATGGAGAGGTGTTCATAAATCACTGCTGTGTTTACTGCCATGTCCAGATGGAGAGATGTTCATAAATCACTGCTGTGTTTACTGCCATGTCCAGATGGAGAGGTGTTCATAAATCACTGCTGTGTTTACTGCCATGTCCAGATGGAGAGATGTTCATAAATCACTGCTGTGTTTACTGCCATGTCCAGATGGAGAGATGTTCTTAAATCACTGCTGTGTTTACTGCCATGTCCAGATGGAGAGGTGTTCATAAATCACTGCTGTGTTTACTGCCATGTCCAGATGGAGAGATGTTCATAAATCACTGCTGTGTTTACTGCCATGTCCTGATGGAGAGATGTTCCTTCATAAATCACTGCTGTGTTTACTGCCATGTCCTGATGGAGAGGTGTTCCTTCATAAATCACTGCTGTGTTTACTGCCATGTCCAGATGGAGAGATGTTCATAAATCACTGCTGTGTTTACTGCCATGTCCAGATGGAGAGGTGTTCATAAATCACTGCTGTGTTTACTGCCATGTCCAGATGGAGAGATGTTCATAAATCACTGCTGTGTTTACTGCCATGTCCAGATGGAGAGGTGTTCCTTCATAAATCACTGCTGTGTTTACTGCCATGTCCAGATGGAGAGATGTTCCTTCATAAATCACTGCTGTGTTTACTGCCATGTCCTGATGGAGAGGTGTTCCTTCATAAATCACTGCTGTGTTTACTGCCATGTCCAGATGGAGAGATGTTCATAAATCACTGCTGTGTTTACTGCCATGTCCAGATGGAGAGGTGTTCATAAATCACTGCTGTGTTTACTGCCATGTCCAGATGGAGAGGTGTTCATAAATCACTGCTGTGTTTACTGCCATGTCCAGATGGAGAGGTGTTCATAAATCACTGCTGTGTTTACTGCCATGTCCAGATGGAGAGGTGTTCATAAATCACTGCTGTGTTTACTGCCATGTCCAGATGGAGAGGTGTTCATAAATCACTGCTGTGTTTACTGCCATGTCCAGATGGAGAGGTGTTCATAAATCACTGCTGTGTTTACTGCCATGTCCAGATGGAGAGGTGTTCATAAATCACTGCTGTGTTTACTGCCATGTCCAGATGGAGAGATGTTCATAAATCACTGCTGTGTTTACTGCCATGTCCTGATGGAGAGGTGTTCATAAATCACTGCTGTGTTTACTGCCATGTCCTGATGGAGAGGTGTTCATAAATCACTGCTGTGTTTACTGCCATGTCCAGATGGAGAGGTGTTCATAAATCACTGCTGTGTTTACTGCCATGTCCAGATGGAGAGGTGTTCATAAATCACTGCAGTGTTTACTGCCATGTCCAGATGGAGAGATGTTCCTTCATAAATCAATGCTGTGTGTACTGCCATGTCCAGATGTTTTCAAATTCCTCTTTCTCTTTTACTGTCACGTTTCTCTCTTCCTCTCTTTGTCTCGGAGTCTAATCTGTCAAGGTTCCACTAGAGTCACACACACACACACACACACACACACACACACACACACCCACACACACACACACACACACACACACACGCACACACTCTTCTCCAGAGTTATGCTGTTCGTCCTGACTGTGTGTGGTGGAGCGTTATTTGGCCAGTGCTGCTCATACATCTGAGTGGCAGGGTAAATTATTCCTCGACGCACAACCTCATTGACACACACACACACACAGACACACACAGACACACACACACACACACACACACACACACACACACACACACACACCTACACACAGAGAGAAACATTATTCGAAAGCTAATTCACACGAAAAAGCGTTTATGGATTTATGGAGAGACTAGTCCACTTGTAAATCAGATTAGACATGTTTTTACTTTCAGCGCCACACCAATTAGTTACCTTGTGTTGCCGGTACCTCGAGCTAACAGATGTAGAGGTGGGTCATGCTGTGTTTGCTGTGAAAGGGACCAGACGTGTGGTGAATCATGTCTTGTCCAATACGGTAGCGACTAGATTGCAACACAGCGCAGTGATTGGCTGCGCGACATAAATCCGCCACAGTCAATGGAAGATATTATGTAATTGCTAACAAATAGGGATGGTTTCCCGGACACGGATTAATAAATCAAACAATGGTGTCTACAGAGATTATCCGTTGTAAATTATTTCCAGGTTTAATCTGAGACGGGTAAACAGGCCCATAGAGTGGAGTTAGAGTTTACCCAGAGTTATTCAATACATTTAACAGATGATGTTTACTCTGTAGAGGTGTGGTAGAGGAGTGGTATAGTAGAGGTGTGGTAGAGGTGTGGTATAGTAGAGGTGTGGTATAGTAGAGGTGTGGTAGAGGTGTGGTAGAGGTGTGGTAGAGTAGAGGTGTGGTATAGTAGAGGTGTGGTATAGTAGAGGTGTGGTAGAGGAGTGGTATAGTAGAGCTGTGGTATAGTAGAGGTGTGGTAGAGGAGTGGTATAGTAGAGGTGTGGTATAGTAGAGGTGTGGTAGAGGAGTGGTATAGTAGAGGTGTGGTAGAGATGTGGTAGAGTAGAGGTGTGGTATAGTAGAGGTGTGGTAGAGATGTGGTAGAGATGTGGTATAGTAATGGTGTGGTAGAGATGTGGTAGAGTAGAGGTGTGGTATAGTAGAGGTGTGGTATAGTAGAGGTGTGGTAGAGATGTGGTAGAGTAGAGGTGTGGTAGAAGTGTGGTAGAGGTGTGGTATAGTAGAGGTGTGGTAGAGGTGTGGTATAGTAGAGGTGTGGAATAGTAGAGGTGTGGTAGAGGTGTGGTATAGTAGAGGTGTGGTATAGTAGAGGTGTGGTATAGTAGAGGTGTGGTAGAGTAGAGGTGTGGTAGAGGTGTGGTATAGTAGAGGTGTGGTAGAGGTGTGGTAGAGTAGATGTGTGGTATAGTAGAGGTGTGGTAGAGGTGTGGTATAGTAGAGGTGTGGTAGAGTAGAGGTGTGGTAGAGGTGTGGTATAGTAGAGGTGTGGTAGAGGTGTGGTATAGTAGAGGTGTGGTAGAGTAGAGGTGTGGTATAGTAGAGGTGTGGTAGAGTAGAGGTGTGGTATAGTAGAGGTGTGGTATAGTAGAGGTGTGGTATAGTAGAGGTGTGGTAGAGTAGATGTGTGGTAGAGTAGAGGTGTGGTAGAGGTGTGGTATAGTAGAGGTGTGGTAGAGGTGTGGTATAGTAGAGGTGTGGTAGAGGTGTGGTATAGTAGATGTGTGGTATAGTAAAGGTGTGGTAGAGGTGTGGTATAGTAGAGGTGTGGTATAGTAGAGGTGTGGTATAGTAGAGCTGTGGTAGAGTAGAGGTGTGGTATAGTAGAGGTGTGGTAGAGTAGAGGTGTGGTATAGTAGAGGTGTGGTAGAGTAGAGGTGTGGTATAGTAGTGGTGTGGTATAGTAGAGGTATAGTAGAGGTGTGGTAAATTAGAGGTGTGGTATAGTAAAGGTGTGGTAGAGGTGTGGTATAGTAGAGGTGTGGTAGAGTAGAGGTGTGGTAGAGGTGTGGTATAGTAGAGGTGCGGTATAGTAGTGGTGTGGTATAGTAGAGGTGTGGTAGAGGTGTGGTAGAGTAGAGGTGTGGTAGAGTAGAGGTGTGGTAGAGTAGAGGTGTGGTAGAGGTGTGGTATAGTAGAGGTGTGGTAGAGTAGAGGTGTGTTATAGTAGAGGTGTCGTAGAGGTGTGGTATAGTAGAGGTGTGGTAGAGGTGTTGTATAGTAGAGGTGTGGTATAGTAGAGGTGTGGTAGAGGTGTGGTATAGTAGAGGTGTGGTATAGTAGAGGTGTGGTATAGTAGAGTGGTGGTAGAGGTGTTGTATAGTAGAGGTGTGGTATAGTAGAGGTGTGGTAGAGGTGTGGTATAGTAGAGGTGTGGTATAGTAGAGGTGTGGTAGAGTAGAGCTGTGGTATAGTAGAGGTGTGGTATAGTAGAGTTGTGGTAGAGGTGTTGTATAGTAGAGGTGTGGTATAGTAGAGGTGTGGTATAGTAGAGGTGTGGTATAGTAAAGTTGTGGTATAGTAGAGGTGTGGTATAGTAGAGGTGTGGTATAGTAGAGGTGTGGTAGAGTAGAGGTGTGGTATAGTAGAGGTGTGGTAGAGGTGTGGTATAGTAGAGGTGTGGTATAGTAGAGGTGTGGTATATTAGAGGTGTGGTAGAGGTGTGGTATAGTAGAGGTGTGGTAGAGTAGAGGTGTGGTAGAGTAGAGGTGTGGTATAGTAGAGGTGTGGTATAGTAGAGGTGTGGTATAGTAGAGGTGTGGTAGAGGTGTGGTAGAGTAGAGGTGTGGTATAGTAGAGGTGTGGTAGAGTAGAGGTGTGGTGTGGTAGAGTAGAGGTGTGGTATAGTAGAGGTGTGGTATAGTAGAGGTGTGGTTTAGTAGAGGTGTGGTAGAGTAGAGGTGTGGTATAGTAGAGGAGTGGTATAGTAGAGGTGTGGTAGAGGTGTGGTAGAGTAGAGGTGTGGTATAGTAGAGGTGTGGTATAGTAGAGGTGTGGTAGGGTAGAGGTGTGGTAGAGTAGAGGTGTGGTAGAGGTTTGGTATAGTAGAGGTGTGGTATAGTAGAGGTGTGGTAGAGTAGAGGTGTGGTATAGTAGAGGTGTGGTATAGTAGAGGTGTGGTATAGCAGAGGTGTGGTAGAGTAGAGGTGTGGTAGAGTAGAGGTGTGGTATAGTAGAGGTGTGGTATAGTAGAGGTGTGGTAGAGGTGTGGTATAGTAGAGGTGTGGTAGAGTAGAGGTGTGGTAGAGTAGAGGTGTGGTAGAGGTTTGGTATAGTAGAGGTGTGGTATAGTAGAGGTGTGGTAGAGTAGAGGTGTGGTATAGTAGAGGTGTGGTATAGTAGAGGTGTGGTAGAGGTGTGGTATAGTAGAGGTGTGGTAGAGTAGAGGTGTGGTATAGTAGAGGTGTGGTATAGTAGAGGTGTGGTAGAGGTGTGGTATAGTAGAGGTGTGGTATAGTAGAGGTGTGGTATAGTAGAGGTGTAGTATAGTAGAGGTGTGGTAGAGGTGTGGTAGAGTAGAGGTGTGGTATAGTAGAGGTGTGGTATAGTAGAGGTGTGGTATAGTAGAGTTGTGGTAGAGGTGTCGTAGAGTAGAGGTCTGGTATAGTAGAGGTGTGGTAGAGTGTGGTAGAGGTGTGGTATAGTAGAGGTGTGGTATAGTAGAGGTGTGGTAGAGTAGAGGTGTGGTAGAGTAGTGGTGTGGTAGAGTAGAGGTGTGGTAGAGTAGAGGTGTGGTATAGTAGAGGTGTGGTAGAGGTGTGGTATAGTAGAGGTGTGGTAGAGGTGTGGTATAGTAGAGGTGTGGTATAGTAGAGGTTAGGTATAGTAGAGGTGTGGTATAGTAGATGTGTGGTAGAGGTGTGGTATAGTAGAGGTGTGGTATAGTAGAGGTGTGGTAGAGGTGTGGTAGAGGTGTGGTAGAGTAGAGGTGTGGTATAGTAGAGGTGTGGTATAGTAGAGGTGTGGTAGAGGAGTGGTATAGTAGAGCTGTGGTATAGTAGAGGTGTGGTAGAGGAGTGGTATAGTAGAGGTGTGGTATAGTAGAGGTGTGGTAGAGGAGTGGTATAGTAGAGGTGTGGTATAGTAGAGGTGTGGTAGAGATGTGGTAGAGTAGAGGTGTGGTATAGTAGAGGTGTGGTAGAGATGTGGTAGAGATGTGGTATAGTAGAGGTGTGGTAGAGATGTGGTAGAGTAGAGGTGTGGTATAGTAGAGGTGTGGTATAGTAGAGGTGTGGTAGAGATGTGGTAGAGTAGAGGTGTGGTAGAAGTGTGGTAGAGGTGTGGTATAGTAGAGGTGTGGTAGAGGTGTGGTATAGTAGAGGTGTGGAATAGTAGAGGTGTGGTAGAGGTGTGGTATAGTAGAGGTGTGGTATAGTAGAGGTGTGGTATAGTAGAGGTGTGGTAGAGTAGAGGTGTGGTAGAGGTGTGGTATAGTAGAGGTGTGGTAGAGGTGTGGTAGAGTAGATGTGTGGTATAGTAGAGGTGTGGTAGAGGTGTGGTATAGTAGAGGTGTGGTAGAGTAGAGGTGTGGTAGAGGTGTGGTATAGTAGAGGTGTGGTAGAGGTGTGGTATAGTAGAGGTGTGGTAGAGTAGAGGTGTGGTATAGTAGAGGTGTGGTATAGTAGAGGTGTGGTATAGTAGAGGTGTGGTATAGTAGAGGTGTGGTATAGTAGAGGTGTGGTAGAGTAGATGTGTGGTAGAGTAGAGGTGTGGTAGAGGTGTGGTAGAGTAGAGGTGTGGTATAGTAGAGGTGTGGTAGAGGTGTGGTATAGTAGAGGTGTGGTAGAGGTGTGGTATATCAGAGGTGTGGTAGAGGTGTGGTATAGTAGATGTGTGGTATAGTAAAGGTGTGGTAGAGGTGTGGTATAGTAGAGGTGTGGTATAGTAGAGGTGTGGTATAGTAGAGCTGTGGTAGAGTAGAGGTGTGGTATAGTAGAGGTGTGGTAGAGTAGAGGTGTGGTATAGTAGAGGTGTGGTAGAGTAGAGGTGTGGTATAGTAGAGGTGTGGTATAGTAGAGGTATAGTAGAGGTGTGGTATAGTAGAGGTGTGGTAGAGGAGTGGTATAGTAGAGGTGTGGTATAGTAGAGGTGTGGTAGAGATGTGGTAGAGTAGAGGTGTGGTATAGTAGAGGTGTGGTAGAGATGTGGTAGAGATGTGGTATAGTAGAGGTGTGGTAGAGATGTGGTAGAGTAGAGGTGTGGTATAGTAGAGGTGTGGTATAGTAGAGGTGTGGTAGAGATGTGGTAGAGTAGAGGTGTGGTAGAAGTGTGGTAGAGGTGTGGTATAGTAGAGGTGTGGTAGAGGTGTGGTATAGTAGAGGTGTGGAATAGTAGAGGTGTGGTAGAGGTGTGGTATAGTAGAGGTGTGGTATAGTAGAGGTGTGGTATAGTAGAGGTGTGGTAGAGTAGAGGTGTGGTAGAGGTGTGGTATAGTAGAGGTGTGGTAGAGGTGTGGTAGAGTAGATGTGTGGTATAGTAGAGGTGTGGTAGAGGTGTGGTATAGTAGAGGTGTGGTAGAGTAGAGGTGTGGTAGAGGTGTGGTATAGTAGAGGTGTGGTAGAGGTGTGGTATAGTAGAGGTGTGGTAGAGTAGAGGTGTGGTATAGTAGAGGTGTGGTAGAGTAGAGGTGTGGTATAGTAGAGGTGTGGTATAGTAGAGGTGTGGTATAGTAGAGGTGTGGTAGAGTAGATGTGTGGTAGAGTAGAGGTGTGGTAGAGGTGTGGTAGAGTAGAGGTGTGGTATAGTAGAGGTGTGGTAGAGGTGTGGTATAGTAGAGGTGTGGTAGAGGTGTGGTATATCAGAGGTGTGGTAGAGGTGTGGTATAGTAGATGTGTGGTATAGTAAAGGTGTGGTAGAGGTGTGGTATAGTAGAGGTGTGGTATAGTAGAGGTGTGGTATAGTAGAGGTGTGGTATAGTAGAGGTGTGGTATAGTAGAGGTGTGGTAGAGGTGTGGTAGAGTAGAGGTGTGGTATAGTAGAGGTGTGGTTGAGTAGATGTGTGGTAGAGTAGAGGTGTGGTAGAGGTGTGGTAGAGTAGAGCTGTGGTATAGTAGAGGTGTGGTATAGTAGAGGTGTGGTATAGTAGAGGTGTGGTAGAGGTGTGGTAGAGTAGAGGGTGTGGTATAGTAGAGGTGTGGTATAGTAGAGGTGTGGTACAGGTGTGGTAGAGTAGAGGTGTGGTATAGTAGAGGTGTGGTAGAGGTGTGGTAGAGTAGAGGTGTGGTAAATTAGAGTTGTGGTAGAGGTGTGGTAGAGGTGTGGTAGAGTGTGGTAGAGGTGTGGTATAGTAGAGGTGTGGTATAGTAGAGCTGTGGTAGAGTAGAGGTGTGGTAGAGTAGTGGTGTGGTAGAGTAGAGGTGTGGTAGAGTAGAGGTGTGGTATAGTAGAGGTGTGGTAGAGGTGTGGTATAGTAGTGGTGTGGTAGAGGTGTGGTATAGTAGAGGTGTGGTATAGTAAAGGTGTGGTAGAGGTGTGGTATAGTAGAGGTGTGGTAGAGTAGAGGTGTGGTAGAGTAGAGGTGTGGTATTGTAGAGGTGTGGTAGAGGTGTGGTATAGTAGAGGTGTGGTATAGTAGAGGTGTGGTAGAGGTGTGGTATAGTAGAGGTGTGGTAGAGGTGTGGTATATCAGAGGTGTGGTAGAGGTGTGGTATAGTAGATGTGTGGTATAGTAAAGGTGTGGTAGAGGTGTGGTATAGTAGAGGTGTGGTATAGTAGAGGTGTGGTATAGTAGAGGTGTGGTATAGTAGAGGTGTGGTATAGTAGAGGTGTGGTAGAGGTGTGGTAGAGTAGAGGTGTGGTATAGTAGAGGTGTGGTTGAGTAGATGTGTGGTAGAGTAGAGGTGTGGTAGAGGTGTGGTAGAGTAGAGCTGTGGTATAGTAGAGGTGTGGTATAGTAGAGGTGTGGTATAGTAGAGGTGTGGTAGAGGTGTGGTAGAGTAGAGGTGTGGTATAGTAGAGGTGTGGTATAGTAGAGGTGTGGTACAGGTGTGGTAGAGTAGAGGTGTGGTATAGTAGAGGTGTGGTAGAGGTGTGGTAGAGTAGAGGTGTGGTAAATTAGAGTTGTGGTAGAGGTGTGGTAGAGGTGTGGTAGAGTGTGGTAGAGGTGTGGTATAGTAGAGGTGTGGTATAGTAGAGCTGTGGTAGAGTAGAGGTGTGGTAGAGTAGTGGTGTGGTAGAGTAGAGGTGTGGTAGAGTAGAGGTGTGGTATAGTAGAGGTGTGGTAGAGGTGTGGTATAGTAGTGGTGTGGTAGAGGTGTGGTATAGTAGAGGTGTGGTATAGTAAAGGTGTGGTAGAGGTGTGGTATAGTAGAGGTGTGGTAGAGTAGAGGTGTGGTAGAGTAGAGGTGTGGTATTGTAGAGGTGTGGTAGAGGTGTGGTATAGTAGAGGTGAGGTATAGTAGAGGTGTGGTAGAGGTGTGGTATAGTAGAGATGTGGTATAGTAGAGGTGTGGTATAGTAGAGGTTAGGTATAGTAGAGGTGTGGTATAGTAGAGGTGTGGTATAGTAGAGGTGTGGTATAGTAGAGGTGTGGTATAGTAGAGGTGTGGTAGAGTAGAGGTGTGGTATAGTAGAGGTGTGGTTGAGTAGATGTGTGGTAGAGTAGAGGTGTGGTAGAGGTGTGGTAGAGTAGAGGTGTGGTATAGTAGAGGTGTGGTAGAGGTGTGGTATAGTAGAGGTGTGGTAGAGTGTGGTAGAGGTGTGGTATAGTAGAGCTGTGGTAGAGTAGAGGTGTGGTATAGTAAAGGTATAGTAGAGGTGTGGTATAGTAGAGGTGTGGTAGAGGTGTGGTAGAGTAGAGGTTTGGTATAGTAGAGGTGTGGTAGAGTAGAGGTGTGGTATAGTAGAGGTGTGGTAGAGGTGTGGTATAGTAGAGGTGTGGTAGAGGTGTGGTATAGTAGAGGTGTGGTAGAGGTGTGGTATAGTAGAGGTGTGGTATAGTAGAGGTATGGTATAGTAGAGGTGTGGTAGAGTAGAGGTGTGGTAGAGTAGAGGTGTTATTGTAGAGGTGTGGTAGAGGTGTGGTATAGTAGAGGTGTGGTAGAGATGTGGTATAGTAGAGGTGTGGTATAGTAGAGGTGTGGTATAGTAGAGGTGTGGTAGAGGTGTGGTATAGTATAGGTGTGGTAGAGATGTGGTATAGTAGAGGTGTGGTATAGTAGAGGTGTGGTATAGTAGAGGTGTGGTAGAGGTGTGGTATAGTAGAGGTGTGGTATAGTAGAGGTGTGGTATAGTAGAGGTGTGGTATAGTAGAGGTGTGGTAGAGGTGTGGTATAGTAGAGGTGTGGTATAGTAGAGGTGAGGTATAATAGATGTGAGTTATAGTAGAGGTGTGGTAAACTAGAGGTATGATATAGTAGAGGTGAGGTATTGTAGAGGTGTGGTATAGTAGAGATGTGGTATAGTAGAGGTGTGGTATAGTAGAGGTGTGGTATAGTAGAGGTGTGGTATAGTATAGGTGTGGTAGAGTAGTGGTGTGGTATAGTAGAGGTGTGGTAGAGGTGTGGTAGAGTAGAGGTGTGGTATAGTAGAGGTGTGGTAGAGTAGAGGTGTGGTAGAGTAGAGGTGTGGTATAGTAGATGTGTGGTAGAGTAGAGGTGTGGTATAGTAGAGGTGTGGTAGAGGTGTGGTATAGTAGAGGTGTGGTATAGTAGAGGTGTGGTAGAGGTGTGGTATAGTAGAGGTGTGGTATAGTAGAGGTGTGGTAGAGTAGAGGTGTGGTATAGTAGAGGTGTGGTATAGTAGAGGTGTGGTAGAGGTGTGGTATAGTAGAGGTGTGGTAGAGGTGTGGTATAGTAGAGGTGTGGTAGAGTAGAGGTGTGGTAGAGTAGAGGTGTGGTAGAGTAGAGGTGTGGTAGAGTAGAGGTGTGGTAGAGGTGTGGTATAGTAGAGGTGTGGTAGAGTAGAGGTGTGGTATAGTAGAGGTGTGGTAGAGGTGTGGTATAGTAGAGGTGTGGTATAGTAGAGGTGTGGTAGAGGTGTGGTAGAGTAGAGGTGTGGTATAGTAGAGGTGTGGTAGAGGTGTGGTATAGTAGAGGTGTGGTATAGTAGAGGTGTGGTATAGTAGAGGTGTGGTAGAGGTGTGGTATAGTAGAGGTGTGGTATAGTAGAGGTGTGGTATAGTAGAGGTGTGGTAGAGGTGTGGTATAGTAGAGGTGTGGTAGAGTAGAGGTGTGGTAGAGTAGAGGTGTGGTATAGTAGAGGTGTTGTAGAGGTGTGGTATAGTAGAGGTGTGGTATAGTAGAGGTGTGGTATAGTAGAGGTGTGGTAGAGTAGAGGTGTGGTAGAGGTGTGGTATATATAGAGGTGTGGTATAGTAGAGGTGTGGTATAGTAGAGGTGTGGTAGAGGTGTGGTAGAGTAGAGGTGTGGTATAGTAGAGGTGTGGTAGAGGTGTGGTATAGTAGAGGTGTGGTAGAGGTGTGGTATAGTAGAGGTGTGGTATAGTAGAGGTGTGGTAGAGTAGAGGTGTGGTATAGTAGAGGTGTGGTAGAGTAGAGGTGTGGTATAGTAGAGGTGTGGTAGAGGTGTGGTATAGTAGAGGTGTGGTATAGTAGAGGTGTGGTAGAGGTGTGGTATAGTAGAGGTGTGGTAGAGGTGTGGTAGAGTAGAGGTGTGGTATAGTAGAGGTGTGGTAGAGGTGTGGTAGAGAAGAGGTGTGGTATAGTAGATGTGTGGTAGAGTAGAGGTGTGGTATAGTAGATGTGTGGTAGAGTAGAGGTGTGGTATAGTAGAGGTGTGGTATAGTAGAGGTGTTGTAGAGGTGTGGTATAGTAGAGGTGTGGTAGAGGTGTGGTAGAGTAGAGGTGTGGTATAGTAGAGGTGTGGAGAGTAGAGGTGTGGTAGAGAAGAGGTGTGGTAGTAGAGGTGTGGTAGAGTAGAGGTGTGGTAGAGGTGTGGTATAGTAGAGGTGTGGTAGAGGTGTGGTATAGTAGAGGTGTGGTATAGTAGAGGTATGGTATAGTAGAGGTGTGGTAGAGTAGAGGTGTGGTAGAGTAGAGGTGTTATTGTAGAGGTGTGGTAGAGGTGTGGTATAGTAGAGGTGTGGTAGAGATGTGGTATAGTAGAGGTGTGGTATAGTAGAGGTGTGGTATAGTAGAGGTGTGGTAGAGGTGTGGTATAGTAGAGGTGTGGTAGAGATGTGGTATAGTAGAGGTGTGGTATAGTAGAGGTGTGGTATAGTAGAGGTGTGGTAGAGGTGTGGTATAGTAGAGGTGTGGTATAGTAGAGGTGTGGTATAGTAGAGGTGTGGTATAGTAGAGGTGTGGTAGAGGTGTGGTATAGTAGAGGTGTGGTATAGTAGAGGTGAGGTATAATAGATGTGAGTTATAGTAGAGGTGTGGTAAACTAGAGGTATGATATAGTAGAGGTGAGGTATTGTAGAGGTGTGGTATAGTAGAGATGTGGTATAGTAGAGGTGTGGTATAGTAGAGGTGTGGTATAGTAGAGGTGTGGTATAGTATAGGTGTGGTAGAGTAGTGGTGTGGTATAGTAGAGGTGTGGTAGAGGTTTGGTATAGTAGAGGTGTGGTATAGTAGAGGTGTGGTAGAGTAGAGGTGTGGTAGAGTAGAGGTGTGGTATAGTAGATGTGTGGTAGAGTAGAGGTGTGGTATAGTAGAGGTGTGGTAGAGGTGTGGTATAGTAGAGGTGTGGTATAGTAGAGGTGTGGTAGAGATGTGGTATAGTAGAGGTGTGGTATAGTAGAGGTGTGGTAGAATAGAGGTGTGGTATAGTAGAGGTGTGGTATAGTAGAGGTGTTGTAGAGGTGTGGTATAGTAGAGGTGTGGTAGAGGTGTGGTATAGTAGAGGTGTGGTAGAGGTGTGGTAGAGTAGAGGTGTGGTAGAGTAGAGGTGTGGTAGAGTAGAGGTGTGGTAGAGGTGTGGTATAGTAGAGGTGTGGTAGAGTAGAGGTGTGGTAGAGTAGAGGTGTGGTATAGTAGAGGTGTGGTAGAGGTGTGGTATAGTAGAGGTGTGGTAGAGTAGAGGTGTGGTATAGTAGAGGTGTGGTAGAGGTGTGGTATAGTAGAGGTGTGGTATAGTAGAGGTGTGGTAGAGTTGTGGTAGAGTAGAGGTGTGGTATAGTAGAGGTGTGGTAGAGGTGTGGTATAGTAGAGGTGTGGTATAGTAGAGGTGTGGTATAGTAGAGGTGTGGTAGAGGTGTGGTATAGTAGAGGTGTGGTATAGTAGAGGAGTGGTATAGTAGAGGTGTGGTAGAGGTGTGGTATAGTAGAGGTGTGGTAGAGTAGAGGTGTGGTAGAGTAGAGGTGTGGTATAGTAGAGGTGTTGTATAGGTGTGGTATAGTAGAGGTGTGGTATAGTAGAGGTGTGGTATAGTAGAGGTGTGGTAGAGTAGAGGTGTGGTAGAGGTGTGGTATATATAGAGGTGTAGTATAGTAGAGGTGTAGTATAGTAGAGGTGTGGTAGAGGTGTGGTAGAGTAGAGGTGTGGTATAGTAGAGGTGTGGTAGAGGTGTGGTATAGTAGAGGTGTGGTAGAGGTGTGGTATAGTAGAGGTGTGGTATAGTAGAGGTGTGGTAGAGTAGAGGTGTGGTATAGTAGATGTGTGGTAGAGTAGAGGTGTGGTATAGTATAGGTGTGGTAGAGGTGTGGTATAGTAGAGGTGTGGTATAGTAGAGGTGTGGTAGAGGTGTGGTATAGTAGAGGTGTGGTAGAGGTGTGGTATAGTAGAGGAGTGGTATAGTAGAAGTGTGGTAGAGGTGTGGTAGAGAAGAGGTGTGGTATAGTAGATGTGTGGTAGAGTAGAGGTGTGGTATAGTAGATGTGTGGTAGAATAGAGGTGTGGTATAGTAGAGGTGTGGTATAGTAGAGGTGTTGTAGAGGTGTGGTATAGTAGAGGTGTGGTAGAGGTGTGGTATAGTAGAGGAGTGGTATAGTAGAGGTGTGGTAGAGGTGTGGTAGAGAAGAGGTGTGGTATAGTAGAGGTGTGGTAGAGTAGAGGTGTGGTAGAGGTGTGGTATAGTAGAGGTGTGGTAGAGTAGAGGTGTGGTAGAGTAGAGGTGTGGTATAGTAGAGGTGTGGTAGAGGTGTGGTATAGTAGAGGTGTGGTAGAGTAGAGGTGTTGTATAGTAGAGGTGTTGTATAGGTGTGGTATAGTAGAGGTGTGGTATAGTAGAGGTGTGGTATAGTAGAGGTGTGGTAGAGTAGAGGTGTGGTAGAGGTGTGGTATATATAGAGGTGTAGTATAGTAGAGGTGTAGTATAGTAGAGGTGTGGTAGAGTTGTGGTAGAGTAGAGGTGTGGTATAGTAGAGGTGTGGTAGAGGTGTGGTATAGTAGAGGTGTGGTAGAGGTGTGGTATAGTAGAGGTGTGGTAGAGGTGTGGTAGAGTAGAGGTGTGGTATAGTAGAGGTGTGGTAGAGGTGTGGTATAGTAGAGGTGTGGTAGAGGTGTGGTATAGTAGAGGTGTGGTATAGTAGAGGTGTGGTATAGTAGAGGTGTGGTAGAGGTGTGGTATAGTAGAGGTGTGGTATAGTAGAGGAGTGGTATAGTAGAGGTGTGGTAGAGGTGTGGTAGAGTAGAGGTGTGGTATAGTAGAGAAGTGGTAGAGTAGAGGTGTGGTAGAGGTGTGGTATAGTAGAGGTGTGGTAGAGTAGAGGTGTGGTATAGTAGAGGTGTGGTAGAGGTGTGGTATAGTAGCGGTGTGGTAGAGTAGAGGTGTGGTATAGTAGAGGTGTTGTATAGGTGTGGTATAGTAGAGGTGTGGTATAGTAGAGGTGTGGTATAGTAGAGGTGTGGTAGAGTAGAGGTGTGGTAGAGGTGTGGTATATATAGAGGTGTAGTATAGTAGAGGTGTAGTATAGTAGAGGTGTGGTAGAGGTGTGGTAGAGTAGAGGTGTGGTATAGTAGAGGTGTGGTAGAGGTGTGGTATAGTAGAGGTGTGGTAGAGGTGTGGTATAGTAGAGGTGTGGTAGAGGTGTGGTAGAGTAGAGGTGTGGTATAGTAGAGGTGTGGTAGAGGTGTGGTATAGTACAGGTGTGGTAGAGGTGTGGTATAGTAGAGGTGTGGTATAGTAGAGGTGTTGTATAGTAGAGCTGTGGTAGAGCTGTGGTATAGTAGAGGTGTGGTATAGTAGAGGTGTGGTATAGTAAAGGTGTGGTAGAGGTGTGGTATAGTAGAGCTGTGGTAGAGTAGAGGTGTGGTATAGTAGAGGTGTGGTAGAGTAGAGGTGTGGTAGAGGTGTGGTATAGTAGAGCTGTGGTAGAGTAGAGGTGTGGTATAGTAGAGGTGTGGTAGAGGTGTGGTATAGTAGAGGTGTGGTATAGTAGAGGTGTGGTAGAGGTGTTGTATAGTAGAGGTGTGGTATAGTAGATGTGTGGTAGAGGTTTTGGTATAGTAGAGGTGTGGTATAGTAGAGGTGTGGTATAGTAGAGTGGTGGTAGAGGTGTGGTAGAGTAGAGCTGTGGTATAGTAGAGGTGTGGTATAGTAGAGGTGTGGTAGAGGTGTGGTAGAGTAGAGGTGTGGTATAGTAGAGTTGTGGTAGAGGTGTTGTATAGTAGAGGTGTGGTAGAGTGTGGTAGAGGTGTGGTATAGTAGAGGTGTGCTATAGTAGAGGTGTGGTATAGTAAAGGTATAGTAGAGGTGTGGTATAGTGGAGTTGTGGTATAGTAGAGGTGTGGTATAGTAGAGGTGTGGTAGAGGTGTGGTATAGTAGAGGTGTGGTAGAGTAGAGGTGTGGTAGAGTTGAGGTGTGGTATAGTAGAGGTGTGGTATAGTAGAGGTGTGGTAGAGGTGTGGTATAGTAGAGGTGTGGTATAGTAGAGGTGTGGTATAGTAGAGGTGTGGTATAGTAGAGGTGTGGTAGAGGTGTGGTATAGTAGAGGTGTGGTATAGTAGAGGTGTGGTAGAGTAGAGGTGTGGTATAGTAGAGGTGTGGTATTGTTGAGGTGTGGTATAGTAGAGGTGTGTTAGAGGTGTGGTATAGTAGAGGTGTGGTAGAGTAGAGGTGTGGTAGAGGTGTGGTATAGTAGAGGTGTGGTAGAGTAGAGGTGTGGTATAGTAGAGGTGTGGTATAGTAGAGGTGTGGTAGAGGTGTGGTATAGTAGAGGTGTGGTATAATAGAGGTGTGGTAGAGTAGAGGTGTGGTATAGTAGAGGTGTGGTATAGTTGAGGTGTGGTATAGTAGAGGTGTGGTAGAGGTGTGGTATAGTAGAGGTGTGGTATAGTAGAGGTGTGGTATAGTAGAGGTGTGGTAGAGGTGTGGTATAGTAGAGGTGTGGTAGAGTAGAGGTGTGGTAGAGGTGTGGTATAGTAGAGGTGTGGTAGAGTAGAGGTGTGGTATAGTAGAGGTGTGGTATAGTAGAGGTGTGGTAGAGGTGTGGTATAGTAGAGGTGTGGTATAGTAGAGGTGTGGTAGAGTAGAGGTGTGGTATAGTAGAGGTGTGGTATAGTTGAGGTGTGGTATAGTAGAGGTGTGGTAGAGGTGTGGTATAGTAGAGGTGTGGTATAGTAGAGGTGTGGTATAGTAGAGGTGTGGTAGAGGTGTGGTATAGTAGAGGTGTGGTATAGTAGAGGTGTGGTAGAGGTGTGGTATAGTAGAGGTGTGGTAGAGTAGAGGTGTGGTATAGTAGAGGTGTGGTAGAGGTGTGGTATAGTAGAGGTGTGGTATAGTAGAGGTGTGGTATAGTAGAGGTGTGGTAGAGTAGAGGTGTGGTATAGTAGAGGTGTGGTATAGTTGAGGTGTGGTATAGTAGAGGTGTGGTAGCCGAGCGGGCAGCCGAGCGGAAATGGAGGAAAAACTCGCCTCCCTGCGGACCTGGCATCCTTTCACTCCCTCCTCTCTACATTTTCCTCTTCTGTCTCTGCTGCTAAAGCCACTTTCTACCACTCTAAACTCCAAGCATCTGCCTCTAACCCTAGGAAGCTCTTTGCTACCTTCTCCTCCCTCCTGAATCCTCCTCCCCCTCCCCCCCCTCCTCCCTCTCTGCGGATGACTTCGTCAACCATTTTGAAAGGAAGGTTGACGACATCCGATCCTCGTTTGCTAAGTCAAACGACACCGCTGGTCCTGCTCACACTGCCCTACCCTGTGCTTTGACCTCTTTCTCCCCTCTCTCTCCAGATGAAATCTCGCGTCTTGTGACGGCCGGCCGCCCAACAACCTGCCCACTTGACCCTATCCCCTCCTCTCTTCTCCAGACCATTTCCGGAGACCTTCTCCCCTACCTCACCTCGCTCATCAACTCATCCTTGACCGCTGGCTACGTCCCTTCCGTCTTCAAGAGAGCTAGAGTTGCACCCCTTCTGAAAAAACCTACACTCGATCCCTCCGATGTCGACAACTACAGACCAGTATCCCTTCTTTCCTTTCTCTCCAAAACTCTTGAACGTGCCGTCCTTGGCCAGCTCTCTTGCTATCTCTCTCAGAATGACCTTCTTGATCCTAATCAGTCAGGTTTCAAGACTGGGCATTCAACTGAGACTGCTCTTCTCTGTGTCACGGAGGCTCTCCGCACTGCTAAAGCTAACTCTCTCTCCTCTGCTCTCATCCTTCTAGACCTATCTGCTGCCTTTGATACCGTGAACCATCAGATCCTCCTCTCCACCCTCTCCGAGTTGGGCATCTCCGGCGCGGCCCACACTTGGATTGCGTCCTACCTGACAGGTCGCTCCTACCAGGTGGCGTGGCGAGAATCTGTCTCCGCACCACGTGCTCTCACCACTGGTGTCCCCCAGGGCTCTGTTCTAGGCCCACTCCTATTCCCGCTATACACCAAGTCACTTGGCTCTGTCATATCCTCACATGGTCTCTCATATCATTGCTATGCAGATGACACACAATTAATCTTCTCCTTTCCCCCTTCTGACAACCAGGTGGCGAATCGCATCTCTGCATGTCTGGCAGACATATCAGTGTGGATGACGGATCACCACCTCAAGCTGAACCTCGGCAAGACGGAGCTGCTCTTCCTCCCGGGGAAGGACTGCCCGTTCCATGATCTCGCCATTACGGTTGACAACTCCCTTGTGGTTCCTCCCAGAGTGCTAAGAGCCTCGGCGTGACCCTGGACAACACCCTGTCGTTCTCCACTAACATCAAGGCGGTGACCCGATCCTGTAGGTTCATGCTCTACAACATTCGCAGAGTACGACCCTGCCTCACACAGGAAGCGGCGCAGGTCCTAATCCAGGCACTTGTCATCTCCCGTCTGGATTACTGCAACTCGTTGTTGGCTGGGCTCCCTGCCTGTGCCATTAAACCCCTCCAACTCATCCAGAACGCCGCAGCCCGTCTGGTGTTCAACCTTCCCAAGTTCTCTCACGTCACCCCGCTCCTCCGCTCTCTCCACTGGCTTCCAGTCGAAGCTCGCATCCGCTACAAGACCATGGTGCTTGCCTACGGAGCTGTGAGGGGAACGGCACCTCCGTACCTTCAGGCTCTGATCAGGCCCTACACTCAAACAAGGGCACTGCGTTCATCCACCTCTGGCCTGCTCGCCTCCCTACCTCTGAGGAAGCACAGTTCCCGATCAGCCCAGTCAAAACTGTTCGCTGCTCTGGCACCCCAATGGTGGAACAAGCTCCCTCACGACGCCAGGACAGCGGAGTCAATCACCACCTTCCGGAGACACCTGAAACCCCACCTCTTTAAGGAATACCTAGGATAGGATAAAGTAATCCTTCTAACCCCCCTTAAAAGATTTAGATGCACTATTGTAAAGTGGTTGTTCCACTGGATATTATAAGGTGAATGCACCAATTTGTAAGTCGCTCTGGATAAGAGCGTCTGCTAAATGACTTAAATGTAAATGTAAATGGTATAGTAGAGGTGTGGTATAGTAGAGGTGTGGTAGAGGTGTGGTATAGTAGAGGTGTGGTAGAGTAGAGGTGTGGTATAGTAGAGGTGTGGTATAGTAGAGGTGTGGTATAGTAGAGGTGTGGTAGAGGTGTGGTAGAGTAGTGGTGTGGTAGAGGTGTGGTATAGTAGAGGTGTGGTAGAGGTGTGGTATAGTAGAGGTGTGGTATAGTAGAGGTGTGGTAGAGGTGTGGTATAGTAGAGGTGTGGTAGAGGTGTGGTATAGTAGAGGTGTGGTAGAGGTGTGGTATAGTAGAGGTGTGGTAGAGGTGTGGTAGAGGTGTGGTAGAGGTGTGGTATAGTAGAGGTGTGGTAGAGGCGTGGTATAGTAGAGGTGTGGTAGAGGTGTGGTATAGTAGAGGTGTGGTAGAGTAGAGGTGTGGTAGAGGTGTGGTATAGTAGAGGTGTGGTATAGTAGAGGTGTGGTATAGTAGAGGTGTGGTAGAGTAGAGGTGTGGTAGAGTAGAGGTGTGGTATAGTAGAGGTGTGGTATAGTAGAGGTGTGGTAGAGGTGTGGTAGAGTAGAGGTGTGGTAGAGGTGTGGTATAGTAGAGGTGTGGTATAGTAGAGGTGTGGTATAGTAGAGGTGTGGTAGAGTAGAGGTGTGGTATAGTAGAGGTGTGGTATAGTAGAGGTGTGGTATAGTAGAGGTGTGGTAGAGGTGTGGTATAGTAGAGGTGTGGTATAGTAGAGGTGTGGTAGAGTAGAGGTGTGGTATAGTAGAGGTGTGGTAGAGTAGAGGTGTGGTAAAGTAGAGGTGTGGTAGAGGTGTGGTATAGTAGAGGTGTGGTAGAGGTGTGGTATTGTAGAGGTGTGGTAGAGGTGTGGTATTGTAGAGGTGTGGTAGAGGTGTGGTATAGTAGAGGTGTGGTATAGTAGAGGTGTGGTAGAGGTGTGGTATAGCAGAGGTGTGGTATAGTAGAGGTGTGGTAGAGGTGTGGTATAGTAGAGGTGTGGTATAGTAGAGGTGTGGTATAGTAGAGGTGTGGTAGAGTAGTGGTGTGGTAGAGGTGTGGTATAGTAGAGGTGTGGTATAGTAGAGGTGTGGTAGAGGTGTGGTATAGTAGAGGTGTGGTAGAGGTGTGGTATAGTAGAGGTGTGGTAGAGGTGTGGTAGAGGTGTGGTATAGTAGAGGTGTGGTATAGTAGAGGTGTGGTAGAGGTGTAGTATAGTAGAGGTGTGGTAGAGGTGTGGTATAGTAGAGGTGTGGTAGAGGTGTGGTAGAGGTGTGGTATAGTAGAGGTGTGGTATAGTAGAGGTGTGGTAGAGGTGTAGTATAGTAGAGGTGTGGTAGAGGTGTGGTATAGTAGAGGTGTGGTAGAGGTGTGGTATAGTAGAGATGTGGTAGAGTAGAGGTGTGGTAGAGGTGTGGTATAGTATAGGTGTGGTATAGTAGAGGTGTGGTATAGTAGAGGTGTGGTAGAGGTGTGGTAGAGTAGAGGTGTGGTAGAGGTGTGGTATAGTAGAGGTGTGGTATAGTAGAGGTGTGGTAGAGTAGAGGTGTGGTAGAGTAGAGGTGTGGTATAGTATAGCTGTGGTATAGTAGATATGAGGTATAGTAGAGGTGTGGTATAGTAGAGGTGTGGTATAGTAGAGGTGTGGTAGAGGTGTGGTAGAGTAGAGTTGTTGTAGAGGTGTGGTATAGTAGAGGTGTGGTATAGTAGAGTTGTTGTAGAGGTGTGGTATAGTAGAGATGTGGTATAGTAGAGGTGTGGTAGAGTAGAGGTGTGGTATAGTAGAGGTGTGGTATAGTAGAGTTGTGGTATAGTAGAGGTGTGGTAGAGTAGAGGTGTGGTATTGTAGAGGTGTGGTATAGTAGAGGTGTGGTATAGTAGAGGTTTGGTATAGTAGAGGTGTGGTATAGTAGAGGTGTGGTATAGTAGAGGTGTGGTATAGTAGAGGTGTTGTAGAGGTGTGGTATAGTAGAGGTGTGGTATAGTAGAGGTGTGGTATAGTAGAGGTGTTGTAGAGGTGTGGTATAGTAGAGGTGTGGTAGAGTAGAGGTGTGGTATAGTAGAGGTATAGTAGAGGTGTGGTATAGTAGAGGTGTGGTATAGTAGAGGTGTGGTATAGTAGAGGTGTGGTATAGTAGAGGTTTGATATAGTAGAGGTGTGGTAGAGGTGTGGTATAGTAGAGGTGTGGTATAGTAGAGGTGTGGTTTAGTAGAGGTGTGGTAGAGGTGTGGTATAGCAGAGGTGTGGTATAGTAGAGGTGTGGTAGAGGTGTGGTATAGTAGAGGTGTGGTATAGTAGAGGTGTGGTATAGTAGAGGTGTGGTAGAGTAGTGGTGTGGTAGAGGTGTGGTATAGTAGAGGTGTGGTATAGTAGAGGTGTGGTAGAGGTGTGGTATAGTAGAGGTGTGGTAGAGGTGTGGTATAGTAGAGGTGTGGTAGAGGTGTGGTAGAGGTGTGGTATAGTAGAGGTGTGGTATAGTAGAGGTGTGGTAGAGGTGTAGTATAGTAGAGGTGTGGTAGAGGTGTGGTATAGTAGAGGTGTGGTAGAGGTGTGGTAGAGGTGTGGTATAGTAGAGGTGTGGTATAGTAGAGGTGTGGTAGAGGTGTAGTATAGTAGAGGTGTGGTAGAGGTGTGGTATAGTAGAGGTGTGGTAGAGGTGTGGTATAGTAGAGATGTGGTAGAGTAGAGGTGTGGTAGAGGTGTGGTATAGTATAGGTGTGGTATAGTAGAGGTGTGGTAGAGGTGTGGTAGAGGTGTGGTAGAGTAGAGGTGTGGTAGAGGTGTGGTATAGTAGAGGTGTGGTATAGTAGAGGTGTGGTATAGTAGAGGTGTGGTAGAGTAGAGGTGTGGTAGAGTAGAGGTGTGGTATAGTATAGCTGTGGTATAGTAGATATGAGGTATAGTAGAGGTGTGGTATAGTAGAGGTGTGGTATAGTAGAGGTGTGGTAGAGGTGTGGTAGAGTAGAGTTGTTGTAGAGGTGTGGTATAGTAGAGGTGTGGTATAGTAGAGTTGTTGTAGAGGTGTGGTATAGTAGAGGTGTGGTATAGTAGAGGTGTGGTAGAGTAGAGGTGTGGTATAGTAGAGGTGTGGTATAGTAGAGTTGTGGTATAGTAGAGGTGTGGTAGAGCAGAGGTGTGGTATTGTAGAGGTGTGGTATAGTAGAGTTGTGGTATAGTAGAGGTGTGGTAGAGTAGAGGTGTGGTATTGTAGAGGTGTGGTATAGTAGAGGTGTGGTATAGTAGAGGTTTGGTATAGTAGAGGTGTGGTATAGTAGAGGTGTGGTATAGTAGAGGTGTGGTATAGTAGAGGTGTTGTAGAGGTGTGGTATAGTAGAGGTGTGGTAGAGTAGAGGTGTGGTATAGTAGAGGTATAGTAGAGGTGTGGTATAGTAGAGGTGTGGTATAGTAGAGGTGTGGTATAGTAGAGGTGTGGTATAGTAGAGGTTTGATATAGTAGAGGTGTGGTAGAGGTGTGGTATAGTAGAGGTGTGGTATAGTAGAGGTGTGGTATAGTAGAGGTGTGGTAGAGGTGTGGTAGAGTAGAGGTGTTTTATAGTAGAGGTGTGGTAGAGGTGTGGTATAGTAGAGGTGTGGTAGAGTAGAAATAAGGTCATGCTCTTGAGACAAAGAAAAAGTGTCCTCACTCAATTTAACTCGTCCTGACAGTTTCTGACTAATGCAAACCGACCTGTCACACCCTGATCTGTTTCACCTGTCCTTGTGCTTGTCACCACCCCTCTCCAGGTGTCGTCCATCTTCCCCATTATCCCCTGTGTATTTATACCTGTGTTCTCTGTCTCCAGTTCTTTTGTTCGTAAAACCTACCAGCGTTTGTTCCCCTGCTCCTGTCCTGTTTTCTAGTCCTTTGTGGTTTGGCCCGTTCTGCCTGCCCTGACCCTGAGACTGCCTGCCGTTCAGGACCCTGTGTACCCTCTCTGGATTACTGACCCCTGCCTGCCTTTGACACTGTCTGCAACTGAGTCATACCTGAAACCTGATACAAACCAGAAAGACAACCAATTCCAAATCTGCAGGACAACAAAACTATTTTCATCCCAAAGGCTCTCAACCGCAACATGAAAAATGTTGACTGCACAGCAATGATCTCTGTCAAGACCTGCTGGTTCATGGGCATCACACCTCCAGTGTGTGTTGCAGCTGTTCCATTTGAGTTGTTTTCTACACGGACAAGTTCTGGCCTGGTTTAGATCTTATCTGTCGGAAAGATATCAGTTTGTCTCTGTGGATGTTTTGTCCTCTGACAAATCATTTGTAAATTTCGGTGTTCCTCAAGGTTCCATTTTAGGACCACTATTCACTATATATTTTACCTCTTGGTGATGTCATTAGGAAATATAATGTTAACTTTCACTGCTACGCGGACGACACACAGCTGAACATTTCAATGAAACACGGTGAAGCCCCAAATTTGCCCTTTCTGGAAGCCTGTGTTTCAGACGTAAAGAAGTGGATGGCTGCAAATGTTTTACTTTTGAACTCGGACAAAACAGAGATGCTTGTTCTAGGTCCCAAGAAACAAAGAGATCTTCTGTTGAATCTGACAATTAATCTTATTGGTTGTACAGTCATCTGAAATAAAACTGTGAAGGACCTCGGCGTTACTCTGGACCCTGATCTCTCTTTTGATGAACATATCAAGACTGTTTCAAGGACAGCTTTTTACCGTCTACTTAACATTTTAAAAATCAGAAACTTTCTGTCCAAAAATGATGCAGAAAAATGTATCCATGCATTTGTCACTTCTAGGTTAGACTACTACAATGCTCTACTTTCCGGCTACCCGGATAAAGCACTAAATAAACTTCAGTTAGTGCTAAATACGGCTGCTAGAATCCTGACTAGAACCAAAAAATGTGATCATATTACTCCAGTGCTAGCCTCTCTACACTGGCTTCCTGTGGGCAAGGGCTGATTTCAAGGATTTACTGCTAACCTACAAAGCATTACATGTGCTTGCTCCTACCTATCTTTCCGGTTTGGTCCTGCCGTACATACCTACACGTACGCTACGGTCACAAGACGCAGGCCTCCTAACTGTCCCTAGAATTCATAAGCAAACAGCTGGAGGCAGGGCTTTCTCCTATAGAGCTCCATTTTTATGGAATGGTCTGCCTAGCTATGTGAGAGACACAGACTCTGTCTCGACCTTTAAGTCTTTATTGAAGACTCATCTCTTCAGTAGGTCCTATGATTGAGTGTAGTCTGGCCCAGGAGTGTGAAGGAGAACGGAAAGGCTGGAGCAACGAACCGCCCTTGCTGTCTCTGCCTGGCCGGTTCCCCTCTCTCCACTGGGATTCTCTGCCTCTAACCTAATTACAGAGTCACTGGCTTACTGGTGCTCTTCCATGCCGTCCCTAGGAGGGGTGCGTCACTTGAGTGGGTTGAGTCACTGACGTGATCTTCCTGTCTGGGTTGGCGCCCCCCCTTGGGTTGTGCCATGGCGGAGATCTTTGTGGGCTATACTCGGGCTTGTCCTGGGATGGTATGTTGGTGGTTGGAGATATCCCTCCAGTGGTGTGGGGGCTGTGCTTTGGCAGAGTGGGTGGGGTTATATCCTGCCTGTTTGGCCCTGTCAGGGGGTATCATCGGATGGGGCCACAGTGTCTCCCGACCCCTCCTGTCTCAACCTCCAGTATTTAAGCTGAAGTAGTTCATGTGTTGGGGGGCTAGGGTCAGTCTGTTATATCTGGAGTATTTCTCCTGTCTTATCCGGAGTCCTGTGTGAATTTAAGTATGCTCTCTCTAATTCTCTCTCTTTCTCTCTTTCTTTCTTTCTCTCTTTCTTTCTTTTTTTATTTCTCTCTCTCGGAGGACCTGAGCCCTAGGACCATGCCTCAGGACTACCTGGCCTGATGACTCCTTGCTGTCCCCAGTCCACCTGGTCATGCTGCTGCTCGAGTTTCAACTGTTCTGCCTGTGGCTATGGAATCCTGACCTGTTCACCGGACGTGCTACCTGTCCCAGACCTGTTGTTTTCAACTCTCTACAGACAGCAGGAGCAGTAGAGATACTCTGAATGATCGGCTATGAAAAGCCAACTGACATTTACTCCTGAGGTGCTGACCTGTTGCACCCTCGACAACCACTGTGATTATTATTATTTGACCCTGCTGGTCATCTATGAACATTTGAACATCTTGGCCATGTGCTGTTATAATCTCCATCCAGCACAGCCAGAAGAGGACTGGCCACCCCCATAGCCTGGTTCCTCTCTAGGTTTCTTCCTAGGTTCTGGCCTTTTCTAGGGAGTTTTTCCTAGCCACCGTGCTTCTACACCTGCATTGCTTGCTGTTTGGGGTTTTAGGCTGGGTTTCTGTACAGCACTTTGAGATATCAGCTGATGTAAGAAGGGCTTTATAAATACATTTTCAGTTGTGTTTTAGAGGTGTGTTTTAGCTCCAGATTCAACAGTCCATCTTAATCCTCACTATAGGAGTGTCATCCTGCGTCCCAAATACAGCCTATTCCCTTTTAGAGCGCACTGCTTTTGACCAGGGCCCCATACTACAGTACGTAGGGCATAGTGTTCCGTTTGGGACACGTACAGAGTAAGATTCAGCCCCTGTATCCACCCTCAATCCAGGACAGGATGAAAGAGCAGAGCCAGAGGAACGCAGGGTGTCAGCCTGACTGCCAGGCCTGTGATTGTACTAATAATATGTACTCTGCCTCCACAACAGCCTCTGTCTGGACCGATCCACTTCTACCCCCCCATGTCACATATATGCTACTATAAACCCAATAGCATGGTGCCAACTGAGATCAAGACACACACACTCAACACTGACAACACACACACACACACACACACACACACACACACACACACACACACACACACACACACACACACACACACACACACACACAAGACAGACACACACACACAAGACACACACACACAGGACACACACACACACACACACACACACACACACACACACACACACACAAGACACACACACACACACACACACACACACACACACACACACACACACACACACACACACACAAGACACACACGCACACAAGACACACACACACACACACACAAGACACACACACACACAAGAAGACACACACGCACACAAGACACACACACACACACACACACACACACACACACACACACACACACAAGCCACACACACACACACACACACACACACACACACACCGAAGCAGTACCCTACAGGTAAATTAACACCCCCTTACCCCTGTCTAGTGTGCGCTGTGTGCAAACACATTGGCGGGGAAACGTCTGTTGTCTGGGTGGGGAAACAGCCCGATATCAAGTCTGTAGGAAGCTCAGTGCTATCCTGATGGAAAACGGTCATCCAACCAGCAGATGTCATGGGAAGTCCGTTAGCTATCAGTCAACTAGCCACTCACCACTCTGGTCCTCGGACAACACAGCACAGATTCCAATAGTACTAAACCATCTCTCTCTTTTCCTCCCTCTCCCAAAGGCTTCTGGGAGAGTTATGGTTATTCACGATCACCTTCTGACTCCTGTGTATAATATAATATACCAGATAAAGAGGAAGTCGCAAGATTTAGGTGTTGTAATTACGACGCATTTAAAGTTGAGGGGGGAAAAAGGTCCAAAAATAGATAAATAATTTACAGAAGAGTACAACTGTTCTGTCTAGTTGGCTATTTCTGGGCGGCAGGGTAGCCTAGTGGTTAGAGCGTTGGGCTAGTAACCGAAAGGTCGCAAGTTCAAATCCGCAAGCTGACAAGGTACAAAATCTGTCGTTCTGCCCCTGGAACAAGGCAGTTAACCCACTGTTCCTAGGCCGTCATTGAAAATAAGAATTTGTTCTTAACTGACTTGCCTATTTAAATAAAAATGAAGGGATTTATCCATTTGGGGCTGTAATTTACTGGTTAAGATGAGGAGTCTATCAAGACTGACATATCTGTGCCTATTGCCGAGCTCTCCCTGTAATGAACACGATGGGAGACAGAGAGCTGGTTTCAAGTGCAGGGTGCAGCAGGTGTTTATTAGTAAAGGACCACAGGAGGAGGCAGGTAGAAGGGTCCAGGGACAGGTAGCTGGGTCCAGGGACAGGTAGCAGGGTCCAGGGACAGGTAGCTGGGTCCAGGGACAGGCAGAAGGTCATAGACAGGAGGAGGCAGGTAGCTGGGTCCAGGGACAGGCAGCAAGGTCATACACAGGAGGAGGCAGGTAGCTGGGTCCAGGGACAGGTAGCTGGGTCCAGGGTCCAGGGACAGGTAGCTGGGTCCAGGGACAGGTAGCTGGGTCCAGGGACAGGTAGCAGGTCATACACAGGAGGAGGCAGGTAGCTGGGTCCAGGGGCAGGTAGCTGGGTCCAGGGACAAGTAGCAGGGTCCAGGGACAGGCAGAAGGTCATACAAAGGAGGAGGCAGGTAGCTGGGTCCAGGGGCAGGTAGCTGGGTCCAGGGACAAGTAGCAGGGTCCAGGGACAGGCAGAAGGTCATACACAGGAGGAGGCAGGTAGCTGGGTCCAGGGACAGGCAGAAGGTCATACACAGGAGGAGGCAGGTAGCAGGGTCCAGGGGCAGGTAGCTGGGTCCAGGGACAAGTAGCAGGGTCCAGGGACAGGTAAAAGGTCATACACAGGAGGAGGCAGGTAGCTGGGTCCAGGGACAGGTAGCTGGGTCCAGGGACATGCAGAAGGTCATACACAGGAGGAGGCAGGTAGCTGGGTCCAGAGACAGGTAGCAGGGTCCAGGGACAGTTAGCTGGGTCCAGGGACAGGCAGAAGGTCATACACAGGAGGAGGCAGGTAGCAGAGTCCAGGGACAGGCAGCGGGGTCCAGGGACAGGTAGCAGGGTCCAGGGACAGGTAGCTGGGTCCAGGGACAGGCAGGAGGTCATACACAGGAGGAGGCAGGTAGCTGGGTCCAGGGACAGGCAGCAGGGTCCAGGGGCAGGCAGAAGGTCATACACAGGGACTCCAAAAAGGCAACAGTACAGGCAGGGAAATGGCTAGTAACAACGTCTGGGAGATCAGGCAATAGGTTGATAACAGGAAATCCGACAGGTTAAAGTACAGGCAGGGAATAGGCAAAAGGTGTCGTTAGTGAGGCAGGCAAAAACGATCATACACGGGAGGATTAAATGACAGGAAAAGCTGCATTCAGTGGATCTACGTGTTTGAGAGACAAATAATGATGAAATAATGATGACATTGATGACATATAATGATGATGACACATAATGATGTCATATAATGATGACACATAATGATGACATATAATGATGACACATAATGATGACATATAATAATGACACATAATGATGACACAATGATGACACATAATGATGTCATATAATGATGACATATAATTATGACACAATGATGTCATATAATGATGACACATAATGATGACACATAATGATGTCATATTGATTACATGTTTTATTTATTTATTTCACCTTTATTTAACCAGGTAGGCAAGTTGAGAACAAGTTCTCATTTACAATTGCGACCTGGCCAAGATAAAGCAAAGCAGTTCGACAACATACAACAACACAGAGTTACACATGGAGTAAAACAACATACAATCAATGATGCAGTAGAAAAATAAGTCTATATACAATGTGAGCAAATGAGGTGAGATAAGGGAGGTAAAGGCAAAAAAAGGCCATGGTGGTAAGTAAATACAATATAGCAAGTAAAACACTGGAATGGTAGATTTGTAGTGGAAGAATGTGCAAAGTAGAAATAGAAATAATGGGGTGCAAAGGAGCAAAATAAATAAATACAGTAGGGGAAGAGGTAGCAGTTTGGGCTAAATTATAGATGGGCTATGTACAGGTGCAGTGATCTGGGAGCTGCTCTGATAGCTGGTGCTTAAAGCTAATGAGGGAGATATGAGTCTCCAGCTTCAGAGATTTTTGTAGTTCGTTCCAGTCATTGGCAGCAGAGAACTGGAAGGAGAGACGGCCAAAGGAGGAGTTGGCTTTAGGGGTGACCAGAGAGATATACCTGCTGGAGCACGTGCTACAGGTGGGTGCTGCTATGGTGACCAGTGAGTGGAGATAAGGGGGGACTTTACCTAGCAGGGTCTTGTAGATGACCTGGAGCCAATGGGTTTGGCGACGAGTATGAAGCGAAGGCCAGCCAACGAGAGCGTACAGGTTGCAGTGGTGGGTAGTATATGGGGCTTTGGTGACAAAACGGATGGCACTGTGATAGACTGCATCCAATTTATTGAGTAGGGTATTGGAGGCTACAGAATCTCTTCAGCCTATTTCTGTGTGTGTGTGTGAGCGTATGTGTGTGTGTGTGTGTGTGTGTGTGTGTGTGTGTGTGTGTGTGTGTGTGTGTGTGTGTGTGTGTGTGTGTGTGTGTGTGTGTGTGTGTGTGTGTGTGTGTATATATATATATGTGTTCCTCAGCCCTCCACCTTGTCCACTTGCCTTTGATAGGTTCTTGTAAACAACATGTCTTGGTGAGTTGAATTAGTTTTTCTATCTCCAGACAGACTCAGATCCTCCCTTCCTGCTCCCTTGATGTCAATAACCTTCTGGTGCTGTTGGAAGGTCTGTAGGACAACTGAACCTGTCATGACTGTCGAAATGATCGGACCAAAGTG
>NC_059457.1:92690962-92695962 GCF_905237065.1 Salmo salar
TCTCTCTCCATATAGATGCTATCTCTCTCTCTCTCTCTCTCCATATAGATGCTATCTCTCTCTCTCTCTCTCTCTTTATCCATATAGATGCTATCTCTCTCTCTCTCTTTCTCCATATAGATGCTATCTCTCTCTCTCTCTTTATCCATATAGATGCTATCTCTCTCTCTCTCTTTCTCCATATAGATGCTATCTCTCTCTCTCTCTTTATCCATATAGATGCTATCTCTCTCTCTCTCTTTCTCCATATAGATGCTATCTCTCTCTCTCTCTCTTTATCCATATAGATGCTATCTCTCTCTCTCTCTCTCTCTTTATCCATATAGATGCTATCTCTATCTCTCTCTCTCTCTCTCTTTATCCATATAGATGCTATCTCTCTCTCTCTCTCTCTCTCTCTCTCTCTTTATCCATATAGATGCTATCTCTCTCTCTGTCTCTCTATCTCAATATATATTCTACTCTAACTATCTTTCTCCATCTAGATGCTACCTCTAACACACACACACACACACACACACACACACACACACACACACACACACACACACACACACACACACACACACACACACACACACACACACACACACACACACACACACAGTGCAGGGTTATAGGAGCGAGATCCACACTGTGTTTCAGGAAGCACTATGGGCCTCCTCCTCTCTGAGGCCATCTGCTTCTCTCCCTCTCCCTCCCTCTCTCCCTCTCCCTGGCCCTGTCTATACTCTGTTCTGAGGTTTCTCTCTCTCTCTCTCCCTCTCCCTCCCTCTCTCCCTCTCCCTCTCCCTCTCCCTCCCTCTCTCCCTCTCCCTGGCCCTGTCTATACTCTGTTCTGAGGTTTCTCTCTCTCTCTCTCCCTCTCCCTCCCTCTCTCCCTCTCCCTCTCCCTCTCCCTCCCTCTCTCCCTCTCCCTGGCCCTGTCTATACTCTGTTCTGAGGTTTCTTTCTCTCTCTCTCTCCCTCTCCCTCTCTCCCTCTCCCTCTCCCTCTCCCTCTCTCTCCCTCTCCCTCTCCCTCTCCCTCTCTCTCTCTCCCTCTCTCTCCCTCTCCCTCTCCCTCTCTCTCTCTCTCCCTCTCCCTCTCCCTCTCCCTCTCCCTGGCCCTGTCTATACTCTGTTCTGAGGTTCCTCTCTCTCTCTCTCTCTCTCTCTCTCTCTCTCTCTCTCTCTCTCTTTTTTTCTCTGTCTCTCTGTCTCTTTCTCTCTCAATTCAATTCAATTCAATTCAAGGGGCTTTATTGGCATGGGAATCATATGTTAACATTGCCAAAGTAGGTGAGGTAGATAATATACAAAAGTGAAATAAACAATAAAAATGAACAGTGAACATTACACTCACATATATCCCAAAAGAATAAAAATATTACAAATGTCATATTATGTATATATACAGTTTTGTAACGATGTACAAATGGTTAAAGTACAAAATGGAAAATAAATAAGCATAATCTCTCTGTCTCTCTCTCTCTCTCTTTCTGCAAGCATTGCAATATTCTGAATTTGGTCATTAAACGTAATCACATCAATGCATTTCCATGGTAAAGCAATGTAGGCTACGCTGTTACTCCTCTCAGTTCCAGACAGGGCAGGTCACAGGGAAGACTGAACACAACAACAAACAGCAGGGATGTAGACAGCAACAAGCACAGGACAATCTGCCATCCCAGCCACAATGGCTAACAGTGACTCTCAGACTGACTACAGTGATGTTCTAGAAGGTAGAGTGGTGTAGTGACTACAGAGATGTTCTAGAAGGTAGAGTGGTGTAGTGACTACAGTGATGTTCTAGAAGGTAGAGTGGTGTAGTGACTACAGAGATGTTCTAGAAGGTAGAGAGATGTAGTGACTACAGAGATGTTCTAGAAGGTAGAGTGGTGTAGTGACTACAGTGATGTTCTAGAAGGTAGAGTGGTGTAGTGACTACAGAGATGTTCTAGAAGGTAGAGTGGGGTAGTGACTACAGAGATGTTCTAGAAGGTAGAGTGATGTAGTGACTACAGAGATGTTCTAGAAGGTAGAGTGATGTAGTGACTACAGAGATGTTCTAGAAGGTAGAGTGGTGTAGTGACTACAGTGATGTTCTAGAAGGTAGAGTGGTGTAGTGACTACAGTGATGTTCTAGAAGGTAGAGTGGTGTAGTGACTACAGTGATGTTCTAGAAGGTAGAGTGGTGTAGTGACTAGAGTGATGTTCTAGAAGGTAGAGTGGGGTAGTGACTACAGTGATGTTCTAGAAGGTAGAGTGGTGTAGTGACTACAGATATCTTCTAGAAGGTAGAGTGGTGTAGTGACTACAGAGATGTTCTAGAAGGTAGAGTGGTGTAGTGACTACAGAGATGTTCTAGAAGGTAGAGTGGGGTAGTGACTACAGTGATGTTCTAGAAGGTAGAGTGGTGTAGTGACTACAGTGATGTTCTAGAAGGTAGAGTGATGTAGTGACTACAGATATCTTCTAGAAGGTAGAGTGGTGTAGTGACTACAGTGATGTCCTAGAAGGTAGAGTGGTGTAGTGACTACAGTGATGTTCTAGAAGGTAGAGTGGTGTAGTGACTACAGAGATGTTTAGAAGGTAGAGTGGTGTAGTGACTACAGAGATGTTCTAGAAGGTAGAGTGGTGTAGTGACTACAGAGATGTTCTAGAAGGTAGAGTGGTGTAGTGACTACAGAGATGTTCTAGAAGGTAGAGTGGTGTAGTGACTACAGTGATGTTCTAGAAGGTAGAGTGGTGTAGTGACTACAGTGATGTTCTAGAAGGGAGAGTGGTGTAGTGACTACAGTGATGTTCTAGAAGGTAGAGTGGTGTAGTGACTACAGTGATGTTCTAGAAGGTAGAGTGGTGTAGTGACTACAGTGATGTCCTAGAAGGTAGAGTGGTGTAGTGACTACAGTGATGTTCTAGAAGGTAGAGTGGTGTAGTGACTACAGTGATGTTCTAGAAGGTAGAGTGGTGTAGTGACTACAGTGATGTTCTAGAAGGTAGAGTGGTGTAGTGACTACAGTGATGTTCTAGAAGGTAGAGTGGTGTAGTGACTACAGATATGTTCTAGAAGGTAGAGTGGTGTAGTGACTAGAGTGATGTTCTAGAAGGTAGAGTGGGGTAGTGACTACAGTGATGTTCTAGAAGGTAGAGTGGTGTAGTGACTACAGATATCTTCTAGAAGGTAGAGTGGTGTAGTGACTACAGAGATGTTCTAGAAGGTAGAGTGGTGTAGTGACTACAGAGATGTTCTAGAAGGTAGAGTGGGGTAGTGACTACAGTGATGTTCTAGAAGGTAGAGTGGTGTAGTGACTACAGTGATGTTCTAGAAGGTAGAGTGATGTAGTGACTACAGATATCTTCTAGAAGGTAGAGTGGTGTAGTGACTACAGTGATGTCCTAGAAGGTAGAGTGGTGTAGTGACTACAGTGATGTTCTAGAAGGTAGAGTGGTGTAGTGACTACAGAGATGTTCTAGAAGGTAGAGTGGTGTAGTGACTACAGTGATGTCCTAGAAGGTAGAGTGGTGTAGTGACTACAGTGATGTTCTAGAAGGTAGAGTGGTGTAGTGACTACAGAGATGTTCTAGAAGGTAGAGTGGTGTAGTGACTACATAGATGTTCTAGAAGGTAGAGTGGTGTAGTGATTACAGAGATGTTCTAGAAGGTAGAGTGGTGTAGTGACTACAGTGATGTTCTAGAAGGTAGAGTGGTGTAGTGACTACAGAGATGTTCTAGAAGGTAGAGTGGTGTAGTGACTACAGAGATGTTCTAGAAGGTAGAGTGGTGTAGTGACTAAAGAGATGTTCTAGAAGGTAGAGTGGTGTAGTGACTACAGTGATGTTCTAGAAGGTAGAGTGGTGTAGTGACTACAGAGATGTTCTAGAAGGTAGAGTGGGGTAGTGACTACAGAGATGTTCTAGAAGGTAGAGTGGTGTAGTGACTACAGAGATGTTCTAGAAGGTAGAGTGATGTAGTGACTACAGATATCTTCTAGAAGGTAGAGTGGTGTAGTGACTACAGTGATGTTCTAGAAGGTAGAGTGGTGTAGTGACTACAGTGATGTTCTAGAAGGTAGAGTGATGTAGTGACTACAGAGATGTTCTAGAAGGTAGAGTGGTGTAGTGATTACAGAGATGTTCTAGAAGGTAGAGTGGTGTAGTGACTACAGTGATGTCCTAGAAGGTAGAGTGGTGTAGTGACTACAGAGATGTTCTAGAAGGTAGAGTGGTGTAGTGACTACAGTGATGTTCTAGAAGGTAGAGTGGTGTAGTGACTACAGAGATGTTCTAGAAGGTAGAGTGGTGTAGTGACTACAGTGATGTTCTAGAAGGTAGAGTGGTGTAGTGACTACAGTGATGTTTAGAAGGTAGAGTGGTGTAGTGACTACAGTGATGTTCTAGAAGGTAGAGTGGTGTAGTGACTACAGAGATGTTTAGAAGGTAGAGTGGTGTAGTGACTACATAGATGTTCTAGAAGGTAGAGTGGTGTAGTGACTACAGATATCTTCTAGAAGGTAGAGTGGTGTAGTGACTACAGTGATGTTCTAGAAGGTAGAGTGGTGTAGTGACTACAGAGATGTTTTAGAAGGTAGAGTGGTGTAGTGACTACAGATATCTTCTAGAAGGTAGAGTGGGGTAGTGACTACAGAGATGTTTTAGAAGGTAGAGTGGTGTAGTGACTACAGAGATGTTCTAGAAGGTAGAGTGGTGTAGTGACTACAGAGATGTTTAGAAGGTAGAGTGGTGTAGTGACTACAGTGATGTTCTAGAAGGTAGAGTGGTGTAGTGACTACAGAGATGTTCTAGAAGGTAGAGTGGTGTAGTGACTACAGTGATGTTCTAGAAGGTAGAGTGGTGTAGTGACTACAGAGATGTTCTAGAAGGTAGAGTGGTGTAGTGACTACAGTGATGTTCTAGAAGGTAGAGTGGTGTAGTGACTACAGTGATGTTTAGAAGGTAGAGTGGTGTAGTGACTACAGTGATGTTCTAGAAGGTAGAGTGGTGTAGTGACTACAGAGA
>NC_059457.1:92698462-92713462 GCF_905237065.1 Salmo salar
GGTCATAGGGATACAGGGAATCGAACCGCTGGATCCAGGGACATATCTGGTACTACCCTTTAACCCCCCCCCCTCCAGCAGTCTACAGACCTGCTGTAGTCTACGGACCTGCTGTAGTCTACGGACCTGCTGTCGTCTACGGACCTGCTGTAGTCTACGGACCTGCTGTAGTCTACGGACCTGCTGTAGTCTACGGACCTGCTGTCGTCTACGGACCTGCTGTAGTCTACGGACCTGCTGTAGTCAACAGACCTGCTGTAGTCTACAGACCTGCTGTCGTCTACAGACCTGCTGTCGTCTACAGACCTGCTGTAGTCTACAGACCTGCTGTCGTCTACAGACCTGTTTTAGCCTACAGACCTGCTGTAGTCTACGGACCTGCTGTAGTCTACGGACCTGCTGTAGTCTACGGAGCTGCTGTAGTCTACGGACCTGCTGTAGTCTACAGACCTGTTGTAGTCTACAGACCTGCTGTAGTCTACAGACCTGTTGTAGTCTACGGACCTGCTGTAGTCTACGGACCTGCTGTGGTCTACGGACCTGCTGTAGTCTACGGACCTGCTGTAGTCTACAGACCTGCTGTAGTCTACGGACCTGCTGTAGTCTACGGAGCTGCAGTAGTCTACGGACCTGCTGTAGTCTACAGACCTGTTGTAGTCTACAGACCTGCTGTAGTCTACAGACCTGTTGTAGTCTACGGACCTGCTGTAGTCTACAGACCTGCTGTAGTCTACAGACCTGCTGTAGTCTACGGACCTGCTGTAGTCTACGGAGCTGCAGTAGTCTACGGACCTGCTGTAGTCTACAGACCTGTTGTAGTCTACAGACCTGCTGTAGTCTACAGACCTGTTGTAGTCTACAGACCTGCTGTAGTCTATGGACCTGCTGTGGTCTACGGACAGACCTGCTGTCGTCTACGGACCAGCTGTAGTCTATAGACCTGCTGTAGTCTACAGACCTGTTGTAGTCTACGGACCTGCTGTAGTCTACAGACCTGCTGTAGTCTACGGACCTGCTGTAGTCTACGGACCTGTTGTAGTCTACAGACCTGCTGTAGTCTACGGACCTGCTGTCGTCTACGGACCTGTTGTAGTCTACAGACCTGCTGTAGTCTACGGACCTGTTGTAGTCTACGGACCTGCTGTAGTCTACGGACCTGCTGTCGTCTACAGACCTGTTGTAGTCTCACGGAGCTGCTGTAGTCTACGGACCTGCTGTGGTCTACGGACCTGCTGTAGTCTACAGACCTGCTGTAGTCTACAGACCTGCTGTAGTCTACGGACCTGCTGTAGTCTACGGACCTGCTGTAGTCTACGGAGCTGCTGTAGTCTACAGACCTGCTGTAGTCTACAGACCTGTTGTAGTCTACGGACCTGCTGTAGTCTACGGACCTGCTGTGGTCTACGGACAGACCTGCTGTCGTCTACGGACCAGCTGTAGTCTATAGACCTGCTGTAGTCTACAGACCTGTTGTAGTCTACGGACCTGCTGTAGTCTACAGACCTGCTGTAGTCTATAGACCTGCTGTAGTCTACAGACCTGTTGTAGTCTACGGACCTGCTGTAGTCTACGGACCTGTTGTAGTCTACGGACCTGCTGTAGTCTACGGACCTGCTGTCGTCTACGGACCTGTTGTAGTCTACAGACCTGCTGTAGTCTACGGACCTGTTGTAGTCTACGGACCTGCTGTAGTCTACGGACCTGCTGTAGTCTACGGACTTGTTGTAGTCTACGGACCTGCTGTCGTCTACAGACCTGCTGTAGTCTACAGACCTGTTGTAGTCTACGGACCTGCTGTAGTCTACAGACCTGCTGTAGTCTACGGACCTGCTGTAGTCTACGGACTTGCTGTAGTCTACGGACCTGTTGTAGTCTACAGACCTGCTGTAGTCTACGGACCTGCTGTAGTCTACGGACCTGTTGTAGTCTACGGACCTGCTGTAGTCTACAGACCTGTTGTAGTCTACAGACCTGCTGTAGTCTACAGACCTGTTGTAGTCTACAGACCTGCTGTAGTCTATGGACCTGCTGTGGTCTACGGACAGACCTGCTGTCGTCTACGGACCAGCTGTAGTCTATAGACCTGCTGTAGTCTACAGACCTGTTGTAGTCTACGGACCTGCTGTAGTCTACAGACCTGCTGTAGTCTACGGACCTGCTGTAGTCTACGGACCTGTTGTAGTCTACAGACCTGCTGTAGTCTACGGACCTGCTGTCGTCTACGGACCTGTTGTAGTCTACAGACCTGCTGTAGTCTACGGACCTGTTGTAGTCTACGGACCTGCTGTAGTCTACGGACCTGCTGTCGTCTACAGACCTGTTGTAGTCTACGGAGCTGCTGTAGTCTACGGACCTGCTGTGGTCTACGGACCTGCTGTAGTCTACAGACCTGCTGTAGTCTACAGACCTGCTGTAGTCTACAGACCTGCTGTAGTCTACGGACCTGCTGTAGTCTACGGAGCTGCTGTAGTCTACAGACCTGCTGTAGTCTACAGACCTGTTGTAGTCTACGGACCTGCTGTAGTCTACGGACCTGCTGTGGTCTACGGACAGACCTGCTGTCGTCTACGGACCAGCTGTAGTCTATAGACCTGCTGTAGTCTACAGACCTGTTGTAGTCTACGGACCTGCTGTAGTCTACAGACCTGCTGTAGTCTATAGACCTGCTGTAGTCTACAGACCTGTTGTAGTCTACGGACCTGCTGTAGTCTACGGACCTGTTGTAGTCTACGGACCTGCTGTAGTCTACGGACCTGCTGTCGTCTACGGACCTGTTGTAGTCTACAGACCTGCTGTAGTCTACGGACCTGTTGTAGTCTACGGACCTGCTGTAGTCTACGGACCTGCTGTAGTCTACGGACTTGTTGTAGTCTACGGACCTGCTGTCGTCTACAGACCTGCTGTAGTCTACAGACCTGTTGTAGTCTACGGACCTGCTGTAGTCTACAGACCTGCTGTAGTCTACGGACCTGCTGTAGTCTACGGACCTGCTGTAGTCTACGGACCTGTTGTAGTCTACAGACCTGCTGTAGTCTACGGACCTGCTGTCGTCTACGGACCTGTTGTAGTCTACAGACCTGCTGTAGTCTACGGACCTGTTGTAGTCTACGGACCTGCTGTAGTCTACAGGAGGCAGGAGGACTGACAGGAGGCAGGAGGACTGACAGGAGGCAGGAGGACTGACAGGAGGCAAGAGGCAGTACAAAGTGAGTTAGAGAATCAATCCATTTCCCCACAGAGAGAGAGAGTCAGTCAGTCCAGTGGCTAAAGGAGCGCCAAGCCCATGACCAAAAATATTAGTTGTTGTGTTTTCTTCACTAAACTGTTCTGTCCGTCCATCCGTCCGTCCGTCCGTCCGTCCGTCCGTCCTCTGAGAAAAGGTCACTAGAGGTCAGATTATAATTGTCTGTTTGCTAAAGCAGTATTACTGCGTAATGTGAATACTGATGTTCATACTGTAAGTTATTCTGAGTGTGTGCTGAAAAAATATATTAAACACGGTAGAATTTGCAATAACAATTAGCTAGAAATCATGTTAACACAAGAATACTAATGAACTGAATATGATTTACCCAGAGATATTAATATTATAGACAATGTTTGTCATTTAGCAGACTCTCTTATCCAGAGTGACTTACAGTAGCGAGTGCGTATATTTTCCTATATCTTTTTTTTCTTCTTCGTACTGCTCCTCTGTGGGAATTGAACCCACAACCCTGGTGTATCAAGCACCATGCTCTCCCAACTGAGCCTCACGGGATCACAAGACAGAAGTTACACAACGGTGAAAGAACAGTCAAGGTGCAACCCGAACTAAGAAATGATTATTCATTCAAATGTTATGTTATTCCCTAAATCCTTCTGTTCAGTGTTTCATTATCTAGTATCTGAGGACGGTAAGAGGAAGGGTTGGGGTAACGTCCGTCCATGAAGCATAAATAACCCATGAACACCACCAGGTGTCTTATTGAACACCACCAGGTGTCTTATTGAACACCACCAGGGTCTTAATGAACACCACCAGGTCTTAATGAACACCACCAGGTCTTAATGAACACCACCAGGTCTTAATGAACACCACCAGGTCTTAATGAACACCACCAGGTGTCTTATTGAACACCACCAGGTCTTAATGAACACCACCAGGTCTTATCCCAGGGATCAGATCTAATGGCTCCTCTTATACATTCATCAGTTCCTAGCTGGACTTCCTGTTCTTCATCCTCTATGTCCTGCCCTCTCTGTTGATTAATAACATCTCACTGGACTTCCTTTTCTACATCCTCTATGTCCTGCCCCTCTCTGTTGATTAATAACATCTCACTGGACTTCCTGTTCTACATCCTCTATGTCCTGCCCCTCTCTGTTGATTAATAACATCTCACCGGACTTCCTGTTCTACAATCTCTATGTCCTGCCCTCTCTGTTGATTAATAACATCTCACTGGACTTCCTGTTCTACATCCTCTGTGTCCTGCCCTCTCTGTTGATTAATAACATCTCACTGGACTTCCTGTTCTACATCCTCTATATCCTGCCCCTCTCTGTTGATTAATAACATCTCACTGGACTTCCTGTTCTACATCCTCTATGTCCTGCCCTCTCTGTTGATTAATAACATCTCACTGGACTTCCTGTTCTACATCCTCTATCTCCTGCCCCTCTCTGTTGATTAATAACATCTCACTGGACTTCCTGTTCTACATCCTCTATATCCTGCCCCTCTCTGTTGATTAATAACATCTCACTGGACTTCCTGTTCTACATCCTCTATGTCCTGCCCCTCTCTGTTGATTAATAACATCTCACTGGACTTCCTGTTCTACATCCTCTATGTCCTGCCCCTCTCTGTTGATTAATAACATCTCACCGGACTTCCTGTTCTACATCCTCTATGTCCTGCCCTTTCTGTTGATTAATAACATCTCACTGGACTTCCTGTTCTACAATCTCTATGTCCTGCCCCTCTCTGTTGATTAATAACATCTCACTGGACTTCCTGTTCTACAATCTCTATGTCCTGCCCCTCTCTGTTGATTAATAACATCTCACTGGACTTCCTGTTCTACATCCTCTATATCCTGCCCCTCTCTGTTGATTAATAACATCTCACTGGACTTCCTGTTCTACAATCTCTATGTCCTGCCCCTCTCTGTTGATTAATAACATCTCACTGGACTTCCTGTTCTACATCCTCTATATCCTGCCCTCTCTGTTGATTAATAACATCTCACTGGACTTCCTGTTCTACATCCTCTATGTCCTGCCCCTCTCTGTTGATTAATAACATCTCACTGGACTTCCTGTTCTACATCCTCTATATCCTGCCCCTCTCTGTTGATTAACAGGTCGTTGGGTATTAATAAGTCAACACTGTGCTGCCGTAGACGGACAGAGAACAAGGCCGTCACTGATTATTGGGGGATGTCTGGAGAAAGGGAAATAAACGGGGGCTTGTCTGAGCGCCGGGGCGAGGGGAGGTGAGGGGGTCTGTGGCGAGGGCCCCCCCCCCCATCTATTTCATGAGTAGTCACCCCCACCATTTCCTTCTCTCCTATTATCCATTCATGGAATGATCCCTGTGATGTTGCCCCGGGGCCTGGTCTAGTGATGCTTCCCAAATGGCACCCTATTCCCTTAATAGTGCACTACTTTAAACCAGGGACCCGTGGGGGTTTGGTTAAAAGAAATGCCCTATAAAGGAAGTAGGGAGCCATTTGGGACACAGGCCCTGGCTCTGGCTCAGTGAAGGACCCTTATTGTGTTCCCTCCTCTCCTCTCTGAGTCTCTGAGTTGGGCTCATTTCTGATCACAAAAGAGAGAGAGACAGAGAGAGAGAGATGAAGAGGGGGGGAGAGAGAGGGGAGAGAGGGGGGAGAGAGAGAAAGAGAGAGAGAGACGAAGAGAGGGGAGAGAGTGAGAGATGAAGAGGGGTGAGAGGGGGAGAGAGAGAGAGAGAGAGAGAGAGAGAGAGAGAGAGAGAGAGAGAGAGAGAGAGACGAAGAGAGGGGAGAGAGAGGGGGAGAGAGGGCGGAGAGAGAGAAAGAGAGAAAGGGAGAGAGAACGGGGGAGAGAGAGAAAGAGAGAGAGGAAGAGAGAGGGGGGAGAGAGAGAAAGAGAGAGAGAGGAGAGAGAGAGGGGAGGGAGAGAGAGGAGAGTGAGAGGGGGAGGGAGAGAGATTTAGAGAGGGAGGAGATATAGGGGAGGGAGAGAGAAAGAGAGAGAGAGAGAGAGGAGAGAGGGGGGAGAGATATAGATGCCCACAAAATGAGGTGGAAACTGAGCTGCATTTCCTAAGCTCCTGCCAAATGTATTACCATATTAGAAGACACATATTTCCCTCAGATTGCACAGACCCACAAAGAATTTGAAAAAAAAATCTAATTTTGTTAAACTCCCATATCTTTTGTGTGAAATACCACAGTGTGCCATCACAGCAGCAAGATTTGTAAGGGCTTGTAAGTAAGCATTTCACTGTAAGGTCTACATCTGTTGTATTCGGCGCATGTTACAAACAACACTTGATTTAATTTCATTTCATTTGTGACCTGTTTCCACAAGGAAAGGGCGACCAGTGAAGAACAAATGCCATTGTAAATTACACCCATATTTATGCTTATTTATTTTCCCTTTTGTACTTAAACTATTTGCGCATCGTTACAACACTGTATACAGAGATAATATGACCTTTGAAATATCTCTATTCCTTTGGAACTTCTGTGAGTGTAATGTTTACTGTTCATTTTTATTGTTTATTTCCCTTTTGTTTATTATCTACTTCACTTGCTTTGGCAATGTTAACATATGTTTCCCTTGCAAATAAAGCACTTTGAATTGAATTGAATTTAAATTGAATTTAATTGAATTTAATTGAGATGAGAAGGAAAGGGATATGGAAAGAGAGAGAGAGAGGGAGAGAGAGAGATAGAGGGAGAGAGAGATAGAGAGGGAGAGAGAGAGAGAGAGACAGAGAGGGAGAGAGACAGAGAGAGAGAGAGAGAGAGAGGAGACAGAGAGAGAGAGAGAGACAGAGAGAGAGAGAGAGAGAGAGAGAGAGAGAGAGGAGACAGAGAGAGAGAGAGAGCGTGATAGGGTCACATGTCAGACATTGCTGGAGGGTATAAAGATTGGAGCGGGAGAAGGGAGGATGGGAGCAGACGGTTCAGTGGGAGCTCATCCTTGTCTCCCTCGGTCTCCCTCTGTCTCCCTCTGTCTCCCCCTGTCTCCCTTTGCGTCCCTCTGTCTCCCTCTGTCTCCCTCTGTCTCCCTCTGTCTCCCTCTGTCTCCCTCTGTCTCCCTCTGTCTCCCTCTGTCTCCCTCTGTCTCCCCCTGTCTCCCCCTGTCTCCCCCTGTCTCCCTCTGTCTCCCTCTGTCTCCCTCGGTCTCCCCCTGTCTCTCTCTGTCTCCCTCTGTCTCCCTCTGTCTCCCCCTGTCTCCCCCTGTCTCCCCCTGTCTCCCTCTGTCTCCCTCTGTCTCCCTCGGTCTCCCCCTGTCTCTCTCTGTCTCCCCCTGTGTGTCTACAGCATCTGCTGCTGCTCTGGCTTGACATCCTGTGGATGGCTGACCTTGCCTTGCCTGTGCCTTCGCTCTGGCTTGACATTCTATGGATGGCTGACCTTGCCTTGCCTGTGCCTCCGCCATGGTTTGCTACAGCTCAGCAGACACACAAAAGGACTCGATGCACCTCCTTTCAAATTCATATACACTTACCCATGCCCCACCCCACAAATCCTAGTCATAGTCCAAGTATTTTGATTCTATTTTAGGGACCCAGGATTGTGACATCTGAATGTCAAATAGAGAATTCAGACAAATTCAAAAAAGTTTTAAAAAAAGTTACAAATATATAAATAAAGAGAAAACACATTCTGCTTATCAGAAACATTATTACCATGGCTGAAGAAGGAGAAAGGAGAGAGAGGAGGAGAGAGGAGAGAGAGAGGAGAGAGGAGAATGGAGAGAGGAGAGAGGAGAGGGAGAGGAGAGAGGAGAGAGGAGAGAGAGAGAGAGAGAGAGAGAGAGCGAGCGAGAGAGGGATTGAGGGTTCAAGAGAGAGGGAGAGGGAGCGAGAGAGAGATGGAGACAGAGAGAGAGGAGAGAGAGGAGACAGAGAGAGAGAGAGCGTGATAGGGTCACATGTCAGACATTGCTGGAGGGTATAAAGATTGGAGCGGGAGAAGGGAGGATGGGAGCAGACGGTTCAGTGGGAGCTCATCCTTGTCTCCCTCGGTCTCCCTCTGTCTCCCTCTGTCTCCCTCTGTCTCCCCCTGTCTCCCTTTGCGTCCCTCTGTCTCCCTCTGTCTCCCTCTGTCTCCCCCTGTCTCCCTCTGTCTCCCTCTGTCTCCCCCTGTCTCCCTCTGTCTCCCTCTGTCTCCCCCTGTCTCCCTCTGTCTCCCTCTGTCTCCCCCTGTCTCCCTCTGTCTCCCTTTGCGTCCCTCTGTCTCCCTCTGTCTCCTTCTGTCTCCCTCTGTCTCCCTCTGTCTCCCCTGTCTCCCCCTGTCTCCCCTCTGTCTCCCTCTGTCTCCCTCGGTCTCCCCCTGTCTCCCCCTGTCTCCCTCTGTCTCCCTCTGTCTCCCTCTGTCTCCCTCGGTCTCCCCTGTCTCCCTCTGTCTCCCTCGGTCTCCCCCTGTCTCTCTCTGTCTCCCTCTGTCTCCCTCTGTCTCCCTCGGTCTCCCCCTGTCTCCCCCTGTCTCCCTCTGTCTCCCTCTGTCTCCCTCTGTCTCCCTCGGTCTCCCCCTGTCTCCCTCTGTCTCCCTCGGTCTCCCCCTGTCTCTCTCTGTCTCCCTCTGTCTCCCTCTGTCTCCCTCTGTCTCCCCCTGTCTCCCTCTGTCTCCCCGTCTTCCTCTGTCTCCCTTTGTGTCCCTCTGTCTCCCCCTGTCTCCCTCTGTCTCCCTCTGTCTCCCTCGGTCTCCCCTGTCTCCCCCTGTCTCCCTCTGTCTCCCTCTGTCTCCCCCTGTCTCCCTCTGTCTCCCTCTGTCTCCCCCTGTCTCCCTCTGTCTCCCTCTGTCTCCCCCTGTCTCCCTCTGTCTCCCTTTGCGTCCCTCTGTCTCCCTCTGTCTCCTTCTGTCTCCCTCTGTCTCCCTCTGTCTCCCCCTGTCTCCCTCTGTCTCCCTCTGTCTCCCTCGGTCTCCCCCTGTCTCCCCCTGTCTCCCTCTGTCTCCCTCTGTCTCCCTCTGTCTCCCTCGGTCTCCCCCTGTCTCCCTCTGTCTCCCTCGGTCTCCCCCTGTCTCTCTCTGTCTCCCTCTGTCTCCCTCTGTCTCCCTCTGTCTCCCTCGGTCTCCCCCTGTCTCCCCCTGTCTCCCTCTGTCTCCCTCTGTCTCCCTCTGTCTCCTCGGTCTCCCCCTGTCTCCCTCTGTCTCCCTCGGTCTCCCCCCTGTCTCTCTCTGTCTCCCTCTGTCTCCCTCTGTCTCCCCCTGTCTCCCTCTGTCTCCCTCTGTCTCCCCCTGTCTCCCTCTGTCTCCCTTTGCGTCCCTCTGTCTCCCTCTGTCTCCTTCTGTCTCCCTCTGTCTCCCCCTGTCTCCCCCTGTCTCCCTCTGTCTCCCTCTGTCTCCCTCTGTCTCCCCCTGTCTCCCTTTGCGTCCCTCTGTCTCCCTCTGTCTCCCTCTGTCTCCCCCTGTCTCCCTCTGTCTCCCTCTGTCTCCCCCTGTCTCCCTCTGTCTCCCTCTGTCTCCCCCTGTCTCCCTCTGTCTCCCTCTGTCTCCCCCTGTCTCCCTCTGTCTCCCTTTGCGTCCCTCTGTCTCCCTCTGTCTCCTTCTGTCTCCCTCTGTCTCCCCCTGTCTCCCCCTGTCTCCCTCTGTCTCCCTCTGTCTCCCCTCGGTCTCCCCCTGTCTCCCCCTGTCTCCCTCTGTCTCCCTCTGTCTCCCTCTGTCTCCCTCGGTCTCCCCCTGTCTCCCTCTGTCTCCCTCGGTCTCCCCTGTCTCTCTCTGTCTCCCTCTGTCTCCCTCTGTCTCCCTCTGTCTCCCTCGGTCTCCCCTGTCTCCCCCTGTCTCCCTCTGTCTCCCTCTGTCTCCCTCTGTCTCCCTCGGTCTCCCCCTGTCTCCCTCTGTCTCCCTCGGTCTCCCCCTGTCTCTCTCTGTCTCCCTCTGTCTCCCTCTGTCTCCCTCTGTCTCCCCCTGTCTCCCTCTGTCTCCCCGTCTTCCTCTGTCTCCCTTTGTGTCCCTCTGTCTCCCCCTGTCTCTCTCTGTCTCCCCCTGTGTGTCTACAGCATCTGCTGCTGCTCTGGCTTGACATCCTGTGGATGGCTGACCTTGCCTTGCCTGTGCCTTCGCTCTGGCTTGACATTCTATGGATGGCTGACCTTGCCGCGCCTGTGCCTCCGCCATGGTTTGCTACAGCTCAGCAGACACACAAAAGGACTCGATGCACCTCCTTTCAAATTCATATACACTTACCCATGCCCCACCCCACAAATCCTAGTCATAGTCCAAGTATTTTGATTCTATTTTAGGGACCCAGGATTGTGACATCTGAATGTCAAATAGAGAATTCAGACAAATTCAAAAAAGTTTTTAAAAAAGTTAAAAATATATAAATAAAGAGAAAACACATTCTGCTTATCAGAAACATTATTACCATGGCTGAAGAAGGAGAAAGGAGAGAGAGGAGGAGAGAGGAGAGAGAGAGGAGAGAGGAGAATGGAGAGAGGAGAGAGGAGAGGAGAGGAGAGAGGAGAGAGGAGAGAGAGAGAGAGAGAGAGCGAGCGAGAGAGGGATTGAGGGTTCAAGAGAGAGGGAGAGGGAGCGAGAGAGAGATGGAGACAGAGAGAGAGGAGAGAGAGAGGAGACAGAGAGAGAGAGAGAGCGTGATAGGGTCACATGTCAGACATTGCTGGAGGGTATAAAGATTGGAGCGGGAGAAGGGAGGATGGGAGCAGACGGTTCAGTGGGAGCTCATCCTTGTCTCCCTCGGTCTCCCTCTGTCTCCCTCTGTCTCCCTCTGTCTCCCCCTGTCTCCCTTTGCGTCCCTCTGTCTCCCTCTGTCTCCCTCTGTCTCCCCCTGTCTCCCTCTGTCTCCCTCTGTCTCCCCCTGTCTCCCTCTGTCTCCCTCTGTCTCCCTCTGTCTCCCCCTGTCTCCCTCTGTCTCCCTTTGCGTCCCTCTGTCTCCCTCTGTCTCCTTCTGTCTCCCTCTGTCTCCCCCTGTCTCCCCCTGTCTCCCTCTGTCTCCCTCTGTCTCCCTCGGTCTCCCCCTGTCTCCCCCTGTCTCCCTCTGTCTCCCTCTGTCTCCCTCTGTCTCCCTCGGTCTCCCCCTGTCTCCCTCTGTCTCCCTCGGTCTCCCCCTGTCTCTCTCTGTCTCCCTCTGTCTCCCTCTGTCTCCCTCTGTCTCCCTCGGTCTCCCCCTGTCTCCCCCTGTCTCCCTCTGTCTCCCTCTGTCTCCCTCGGTCTCCCCCTGTCTCCCTCTGTCTCCCTCGGTCTCCCCCTGTCTCTCTCTGTCTCCCTCTGTCTCCCTCTGTCTCCCTCTGTCTCCCTCTGTCTCCCCCTGTCTCCCTCTGTCTCCCCGTCTTCCTCTGTCTCCCTTTGTGTCCCTCTGTCTCCCCCTGTCTCTCTCTGTCTCCCCCTGTGTGTCTACAGCATCTGCTGCTGCTCTGGCTTGACATCCTGTGGATGGCTGACCTTGCCTTGCCTGTGCCTTCGCTCTGGCTTGACATTCTATGGATGGCTGACCTTGCCTTGCCTGTACCTCCACTCTGGCTTGACATCCTATGGATGGCTGACCTTGCCTTGCCTGTGCCTCCGCCATGGTTTGCTACAGCTCAGCAGACACACAAAAGGACTCGATGCACCTCCTTTCAAATTCATATACACTTACCCATGCCCCACCCCACAAATCCTAGTCATAGTCCAAGTATTTTGATTCTATTTTAGGGACCCAGGATTGTGACATCTGAATGTCAAATAGAGAATTCAGACAAATTCAAAAAAGTTTTAAAAAAAGTTAAAAATATATAAATAAAGAGAAAACACATTCTGCTTATCAGAAACATTATTACCATGGCTGAAGAAGGAGAAAGGAGAGAGAGGAGGAGAGAGGAGAGAGAGAGGAGAGAGGAGAATGGAGAGAGGAGAGAGGAGAGGAGAGGAGAGGAGAGAGGAGAGAGGAGAGGAGAGGAGAGAGAGAGGAGAGAGAGAGGAGAGAGGAGAATGGAGAGAGGAGAGAGGAGAGGAGAGGAGAGGAGAGAGGAGAGAGGAGAGAGAGAGAGAGAGAGAGAGAGAGAGAGAGAGAGAGAGAGGAGAGAGAGAGGAGAGAGGAGAATGGAGAGAGGAGAGAGGAGAGGAGAGGAGAGAGGAGAGAGGAGAGAGAGAGAGAGAGAGAGAGAGAGAGAGAGAGAGAGAGAGAGAGGGATTGAGGGTTCAAGAGAGAGGGAGAGGGAGCGAGAGAGAGATGGAGACAGAGAGAGAGGAGAGAGAGGGATTGAGGGTTGAAGAGAGAGGGAGAGGGAGAGGGAGCGAGAGAGATAGAGAGGGAGACAGAGACACAGAGAGAGAGATGGAGACAGAGAGAGAGAGAGGGAGATAGAGAGAGAGGGAGTGGAGAGAGAGGGATTGAGGGTTCACGAGAGAGGGAGAGGGAGCGTGAGAGATAGAGAGAGAGACAGAGAGTTAGACCTGGGTCTTTAACAGTGTGTTTGCAGTGAGATAGCAGAAACCAATTTTCCCTAATTCAGTCTCGAGTCAGTAAGTTGCGTCCCAAATGGCACAGCAATGGTCAAAGTAGTCCCACTATAAAGGGAACAGGGAGCCATTTGGGACACAGACTCAGTCAACCCAGACTGGTCCAGGACAGAATCAGACCATCTAAAAAAGCCAGCCAAATGTTTTATACCTCCGAATATAATTGAGGACTGATAAGCCATTGGCTGGTCCCTGCAAACACATCCTTCTGTATTTTCTCCCTCCCACACCACACATAAAGAGAGAAGGATGGAGGGAGCAGGGTGGAGGGTTATAGAGGGAACAGGGTGGAGGGTTATAGAGGGGACAGGGTGGAGGGTTATAGAGTGAACAGGGTGGAGGGTTATAGAGGGAACAGGGTGGAGGGTTATAGAGGGAACAGGGTGGAGGGTTATAGAGGGAACAGGGTGGAGGGTTATAGAGGGAACAGGGTGGAGGGTTATAGAGGGGACAGGGTGGAGGGTTATAGAGGGAACAGGGTGGAGGGTTATAGAGGGAACAGGGTGGAGGGTTATAGAGGGAACAGGGTGGAGGGTTATAGAGGGAACAGGGTGGAGGGTTATAGAGGGAACAGGGTGGAGGGTTATAGAGGGAACAGGGTGGAGGGTTATAGAGGGGACAGGGTGGAGGGTTATAGAGGGAACAGGGTGGAGGGTTATAGAGGGAACAGGGTGGAGGGTTATAGAGGGAACAGGGTGGAGGGTTATAGAGGGAACAGGGTGGAGGGTTATAGAGGGAACAGGGTGGAGGGTTATAGAGGGAACAGGGTGGAGGGTTATAGAGGGAACAGGGTGGAGGGTTATAGAGGGAACAGGGTGGAGGGTTATAGAGGGAACAGGGTGGAGGGTTATAGAGGGGACAGGGTGGAGGGTTATAGAGGGAACAGGGTGGAGGGTTATAGAGGGAACAGGGTGGAGGGTTATAGAGGGAACAGGGTGGAGGGTTATAGAGGGAACAGGGTGGAGGGTTATAGAGGGAACAGGGTGGAGGGTTATAGAGGGAACAGGGTGGAGGGTTATAGAGGGAACAGGGTGGAGGGTTATAGAGGGAACAGGGTGGAGGGTTATAGAGGGAACAGGGTGGAGGGTTATAGAGGGAACAGGGTGGAGGGTTATAGAGGGAACAGGGTGGAGGGTTATAGAGGGAACAGGGTGGAGGGTTATAGAGGGAACAGGGTGGAGGGTTATAGAGGAAACAGGGTGGAGGGTTATAGAGGGAACAGGGTGGAGGGTTATAGAGGGAACAGGGTGGAGGGTTATAGAGGGAACAGGGTGGAGGGTTATAGAGGGGACAGGGTGGAGGGTTATAGAGGGAACAGGGTGGAGGGTTATAGAGGGAACAGGGTGGAGGGTTATAGAGGGACATAGTTCAGGTGACATGCTGGTAAAAATGAGGTAAAACAGATTTCAGTTTTCCTGCATTAAAGTCACCGGCTAGTAAGAGCGTCGCTATTTGATAAGCATTTCCTGTTTTTACTTAAGGCCCTGTACAGCTCGTTGACTACTCTCTTAGTGCATCGGTCTGACGTGGTAAATAGACAGATACAAAAACATACAGACGAAAAGTCTCTCGGTAAATAGCTTGTTCTACAGCTTAGCATGAGGTATTCTAACTCCGGCAAACAAAACCTGGAGATTTCCTGAACATTAGAGATCACTACTGGGACTACTACTTCTGCTCCATCTGTCATCACTTCTGGGACTACTACTGCAGCTAGACTGTTATCTACTGCTGCTCCATCTGTCATCACTACTGGGACTACTACTTCTGCTCCATCTGTCATCACTTCTGGGACTACTACTGCAGCTAGACTGTTATCTACTGCTGCTCCATCTGTCATCACTACTGGGACTACTACTGCTGCTCCATCTGTCATCACTACTGGGACTACTACTGCAGCTAGACTGTTATCTACTGCTGCTCCATCTGTCATCACTTCTGGGACTACTACTGCTGCTCCATCTGTCATCACTACTGGGACTACTACTGCAGCTAGACAGCCTACTACTAAAGGCCCAGTGTGTTTTATATATGGTATATATTTATATATTTATTTATATATATATATATATATCCCCCCATGAGGTTGAAATAATATCGTGAGATTGTGAAAATTACAATAATGCCCTTTTAGTGTGAAAGCTGGTGTGAAAAGACCACCTGATATTTCAGCCTGTTTTTATGTGGGATGGAGTCTTGGCCTGCGTGATGACATCATCAGGAGGTAAGTCAGTTAAACAGACCAATAGGAAAGAGAGGTCCAAACCTCTCTGCCAATAACAACATTGCAATTTGCTAAGACGCTATTTTGGTAAATTATTTGGACAATTTA
>NC_059457.1:92715962-92763462 GCF_905237065.1 Salmo salar
AACTGTATATAGTATGGTATTAACTGATCCTGTATATAGTATGGTATTAACTGGTCCTGTATATAGTATGGTATTAACTGACCCTGTATATAGTATGGTATTAACTGACCCTGTATATAGTATGGTATTAACTGACCCTGTATATAGTATGGTATTAACTGATCCTGTATATAGTATGGTATTAACTGGTCCTGTATATAGTATGTTATTAACTGACCCTGTATATAGTATGGTATTAACTGACCCTGTATATAGTATGGTATTAACTGACCCTGTATATAGTATGGTATTAACTGACCCTGTATATAGTATGGTATTAACTGACCCTGTATATAGTATGGTATTAACTGGTCCTGTATATAGTATGGTATTAACTGACCCTGTATATAGTATGGTATTAACTGATCCTGTATATAGTATGGTATTAACTGGTCCTGTATATAGTATGGTATTAACTGACCCTGTATATAGTATGGTATTAACTGATCCTGTATATAGTATGGTATTAACTGGTCCTGTATATAGTATGGTATTAACTGATCCTGTATATAGTATGGTATTAACTGACCCTGTATATAGTATGGTATTAACTGACCCTGTATATAGTATGGTATTAACTGATCCTGTATATAGTATGGTATTAACTGACCCTGTATATAGTATGGTATTAACTGACCCTGTATATAGTATGGTATTAACTGACCCTGTATATAGTATGGTATTAACTGGTCCTGTATATAGTATGGTATTAACTGACCCTGTATATAGTATGGTATTAACTGACCCTGTATATAGTATGGTATTAACTGGTCCTGTATATAGTATGGTATTAACTGGTCCTGTATATAGTATGGTATTAACTGATCCTGTATATAGTATGGTATTAACTGACCCTGTATATAGTATGGTATTAACTGTATATAGTACTGTATATAGTATGGTATTAACTGGTCCTGTATATAGTATGGTATTAACTGGTCCTGTATATAGTATGGTATTAACTGATCCTGTATATAGTATGGTATTAACTGACCCTGTATATAGTATGGTATTAACTGACCCTGTATATAGTATGGTATTAACTGGTCCTGTATATAGTATGGTATTAACTGATCCTGTATATAGTATGGTATTAACTGATCCTGTATATAGTATGGTATTAACTGATCCTGTATATAGTATGGTATTAACTGGTCCTGTATATAGTATGGTATTAACTGGTCCTGTATATAGTATGGTATTAACTGGTCCTGTATATAGTATGGTATTAACTGGCCCTGTATATAGTATGGTATTAACTGGCCCTGTATATAGTATGGTATTAACTGACCCTGTATATAGTATGGTATTAACTGACCCTGTATATAGTATGGTATTAACTGGCCCTGTATATAGTATGGTATTAACTGGCCCTGTATATAGTATGGTATTAACTGACCCTGTATATAGTATGGTATTAACTGGTCCTGTATATATTATAGTATTGAATTGACCCTGTATAGAGTGTTATTCTTATTTCATATTGTTATATCTGGTGTGTTGTTGTTTTCCTTGTTATTTTTAGTGCTATATTGTTATTGATTACTACATTGTCGGGGCTTGAAACACACAAACGCCCACACTCACATACAGCGCCTTCGGAAAGTATTCAGACCCCTTGACTTTTTCCACATTTTGTTAATTACAGCTTTTTCCTAAAATGGATTAAATAGTTGTTTTTTCCCCTCATCAATCTACACACAATACCACATAATGCTAAAGCAAAAACAGGTTTTTAGACATTTTTGCAAAAAACTAAAATATCACTTTTACATAAGTATTCAGACCCTTTACTCAGTACTTTGTTGAAGCCCCTTTGGCAGCGATTACAGCCTCAAGTATTCTTGGGTATGACACTACAAGCTTGGCACACATGTTTTTGGAAGGTTTCTCCCATTTATTCTCCACTGATCCTCTCAAGCTCTGTCAGGTTGGATGGGGAGCGTCGCTGCAAAGCTTATTTTCAGGTCTCTCCAGAGATATTCGATCGGGTTCAAGTCTGGGCTCTGGCTGGGCCACTGAAGGACATTCAGAGACTTGTCCCGAAGCCACTCCTACGTTGTCTTGGCTGTGTGCTTAGGGTCGTTGTCCTGTTGGAAGGTGAACCTTCGCCCCAGTCTGAGGTCCTGAGCACTCTGGAGCAGGTTTTCATCAAGGATCTCTCTGTACTTTGTCCCGTTCATCTTTCCCTCGATCCTGACTAGTCTCCCAGTCCCTGCTGCTGAAAAACATCCCTACAGCATGATGCTGCCACCACCATACTTCACCGTAGGGATGGTGCCAGGTTTCCTCCAGACGTGACGCTTGCCATTCAGCCCAAAGAGTTCAATCTTGGTTTTATCAGACAAGTGAATCTTGTTTCTCATGGTCTGAATGTCTTTAGGGGCCTTTTGACAAACTCCAAGAGGGCTGTTATGTGCCTTTTACTGAGGAGTGGCTTCTGTCTGGCCACTCTACCATCAAGGCCTGATTGGTGGAGTGCTGCAGAGATGGTTGTCTTTCTGGAAGGTTCTCTCATCTCCTCAGAGGAACTCTAGAGCTCTGTCAGAGTGACCATCGGGTTCTTGGTCACCTCCCTGACAAAGGCTCTTCTCCCCTGATTGCTCAGTTTGGCCGGGCAGCCAGCTCTAGGAAGAGTCTTGGTGGTTCCAAACTTCTTCCATTTAAGAATGATGGAGGCCACTGTGTTTTTGGGGACCTTCAATGCGGCAGAAATGTTTTGGTGCCTGTCATGCACTGTGGGACCTTACATAGACAAGTGTGTGCCTTTCCAAATCATATCCAATCAATAGAATTTTTCACAGGTGGACTCCAATCAAGTTGTAGAAACATCTCAAGGATGATCAATGGAAACAGGATGCACCTGAGCTCAATTTCGAGTCTCATAGCAAAGCGTCTGAATACTTATCAAAGTAGGATTTCTCATTTTTGTATTTTTTTATCCAAACATTTCTAAAAAACAGTTTTTTGCTTAGTCATTATGGGTTATTGTGATGTCATTATGGGGTATTGTGATGTCATTATGGGGTATTGTGATGTCATTGTGGGGTATTGTGATGTCATTGTGGGGTATTGTGATGTCATTGTGGGGTATTGTGATGTCATTGTGGGGTATTGTGATGTCATTATGGGGTATTGTGATGTCATTGTGGGGTATTGTGATGTCATTATGGGGTATTGTGATGTCATTGTGGGTTATTGTGATGTCATTGTGGGGTATTGTGATGTCATTGTGGGGTATTGTGATGTCATTATGGGGTATTGTGATGTCATTGTGGGGTATTGTGATGTCATTGTGGGGTATTGTGATGTCATTATGGGGTATTGTGATGTCATTGTGGGGTATTGTGATGTCATTGTGGGGTATTGTGATGTCATTGTGGGGTATTGTGTTTAGATCGATCAGGAACGTTTATGTTTAATCCATTCTAGAATAAGGCTGTAACGTAACAACATTTGGAAAAAGTCAAGGGGTCTGAGTACACGACAAAGTAATACAGAAGCAAACAGGGCATTTCCACATGTGTGTCTGTGTGTAATAAATACATATAATAATACAATAAAAATAAAAAGTGTTATGAAGTGTGTTTTCCAGCAGTTGAAGTGACTGAGGATATACAGTATGTTATGTGTCTTATATACATTATATACTTAGACTAACAGCACCAACCACCCTCAACACAAGAGGAAATGTCTCTCTCTTCCTCTTTCTCTCCTTCTCCCCTACTCTGTCTCTCTTTCTCTCTCTCTCTCTCTCCTTCACCCCTACGCTCTCCCTTCCTCTCTCTTTCTCTCTCTCTCTCTCTCTCTCTCTCGCTGTCTCTCTCTCTCCTTCTCCCCTACTCTCTCCCTTCCTCTCTCTCTCTCTCTCTCTCTCTCTCTCTCTCTCTTCCTCTCTCTCCTTCACCCCTACACTCTCCCCACCATCTCTCTCTCCCTCTCTCTCCTACTTTTCCTCTCTCTCCTTATCCCCTGCTCTGTCTCTCTCTCCCTCTTCCTCTCCATTTCCTTCTCCCCTACTCTCATTCTCCTCCTCTTCCTCTCTAGCTCATTCTCCCCTACTCTCTCTCTCTCTCTCTCTCTCTCTCTCTCTCCTTCCCTCCTCCGTTTAACACACACTAACAACCGACTACTAATCAACAGCTAGGGATGAAAATAGAAATGAGATAATGGCCTCTGGCTCCGATGATGTATGTATCACTACAATCAAAAGACCATCTACATATATTTCCACTCTGCCACTTGTTACAGCAATGAAGTCCTTGGGCTCCTAGTGCGATGTGTGGCACAAATGGCACCCCATTTACTACATAGAGCACTACTTTTCACCAGAGTGCTGTGGTTCCTGTTCAAAATAATAGTGCACTAAATAGGAAATATGGTCCCAATTAGGATGTACACTTAAATAGCTCTCTGAGCCCTCCGTTTAGGACACTGAGACCTCCGTTTAGGACACATCCTTAAATAGCTCTCTGAGACCTCCGTTTAGGACACACCCTTATTAAATAGATCTCTGAGGCCTCTGTTTAGGACACATCCTTAAATAGCTCTCTGAGGCCTCCGTTTAGGACACTGAGACCTCTGTTTAGGACACACCCTTAAATAGCTCTCTGAGCCCTCTGTTTAGGACAGACCCTTAAATAGCTCTCCGAGACCTCGGTTTAGGACAAATCCATGCATTCACTGGGCAGAGTCATCAGACAACTGGATACCTTGTTTGACAGTGCTGAATCATCTGTCTATAACTGTAATCTGTCAGTACAGTGAGACAGTTACCTCTGTCTGGGGTCCTAACCCCCCCTGTGAGACAGTTACCTCTGTCTGGGGTCCTAACCCCCCCAGTGAGACAGTTACCTCTGTCTGGGGTCCTAAGCCCCCCAGTGAGACAGTTACCTCTGTCTGGGGTCCTAACCCCCCCAGTGAGACAGTTACCTCTGTCTGGGGTCCTAACCCCCCAGTGAGACAGTTACCTCTGTCTGGGGTCCTAACCCCCCAGTGAGACAGTTACCTCTGTCTGGGGTCCTAACCCCCCAGTGAGACAGTTACCTCTGTCTGGGGTCCTAACCCCCCAGTGAGACAGTTACCTCTGTCTGGGGTCCTAACCCCCCCAGTGAGACAGTTACCTCTGTCTGGGGTCCTAACCCCCCCAGTGAGACAGTTACCTCTGTCTGGGGTCCTAACCCCCCCAGTGAGACAGTTATCTCTGTCTGGGGTCCTAACCCCCCAGTGAGACAGTTACCTCTGTCTGGGGTCCTAACCCCCCAGTGAGACAGTTACCTCTGTCTGGGGTCCTAACCCCCCAGTGAGACAGTTATCTCTGTCTGGGGTCCTAACCCCCCAGTGAGACAGTTACCTCTGTCTGGGGTCCTAACCCCCCAGTGAGACAGTTACCGCTGTCTGGGGTCCTAACCCCCCCAGTGAGACAGTTACCTCTGTCTGGGGTCCTAACCCCCCAGTGAGACAGTTACCTCTGTCTGGGGTCCTAACCCCCCAGTGAGACAGTTACCTCTGTCTGGGGTCCTAACCCCCCCAGTGAGACAGTTACCTCTGTCTGGGGTCCTAACCCCCCCAGTGAGACAGTTACCTCTGTCTGGGGTCCTAACCCCCCAGTGAGACAGTTACCTCTGTCTGGGGTCCTAACCCCCCCAGTGAGACAGTTACCTCTGTCTGGGGTCCTAACCCCCCAGTGAGACAGTTATCTCTGTCTGGGGTCCTAACCCCCCAGTGAGACAGTTACCTCTGTCTGGGGTCCTAACCCCCCCAGTGAGACAGTTACCTCTGTCTGGGGTCCTAACCCCCCCAGTGAGACAGTTACCTCTGTCTGGGGTCCTAACCCCCCCAGTGAGACAGTTACCTCTGTCTGGGGTCCTAACCCCCCAGTGAGACAGTTACCTCTGTCTGGGGTCCTAACCCCCCCAGTGAGACAGTTACCTCTGTCTGGGGTCCTAACCCCCCCCTTGTGTTTTGGCACTTACAGAGTACCACCATCATTCAACACTTAGAAGAGTATAATTAAATCGTGTTTTGGCACTTACAGAGTACCACCATCATTCAACACTTAGAATAGTAGAATTAAATAGTGTTTTTATCCTTACAGAGTATGACCATCATTCAACACTTAGAATAGCAGAATTTAAAGGTGTTTTGACCTTTAGAGAAAGTGTAGCTCTCGCTTCTAGTTCTTAGAAAACGTTGCAGTATTTCGTTTTTTTTATGTATTATTTATTATATTGTTATCCCAGAAAATGTTTCACAAGCATTTCACTACACCCGTAATAACATCTGCTAAACATGTGTATGTGACCAAAACAATTTTATTTCATATTAGCAGAATTCTACATTGAAGAGTTCAGTTTTGCGAATGGCAACCAAATCCCAGGACACATCTAATGTCTGTAAATAGAAGGTGACTATATTACCTTATAACAACTGAACCCTGGTCTAGTTTAGAGATAACGTTGTCAACGGAATATGACGTTAGACAGGAACATGGAAACTCCCAGAATTCCCATCTGGGACTGTGAAACCACCGTAACCCCTAGCAACATGGAATGAATGGGAGATAAAGGAATGTAGTCCTGCTGACTCGCACAGAGAAGAGATGCTGCCAAATACGATTTTCCTTTTTTTTTTTTACGAGGAACGTGACTGAAAAGCCAACCTTTAGTTCAAATACTATTTAAAATCTTTCAAGACACCTTCAGCGTTTGCTCTAGCCTGCCTGGAGTGCCAGATGGGCGGGTTTTGGCATGTTTTGATTTGGTCTATTGAGCCAGTCATGCTCAATCGAGCACAGATTAGGTATTTCAAATGATTTAAAATAGTATTTAACCCAGGTCTGCTGAGAAAGGCTTGCGTCCCAAAATGGCATCCTATTACCTACACAGTGCCTATAGGGTTCTGGTCTAACATAGTTTACTATGAAGGGAACTGTGGTGAAGGCCTGAGACTGATTAAGTGTGGTTTGGGTCAGGAGTGTGCTGCTGGTTGGTGAGCATCAAGCAGCTTTCTGAAAGTGACCATGTAGAGGACGTCTGTATGTAAAGCCTTTATATATTTATTTAGCCATCAATCCTCCAGCCTCTTTCTCTCTTTATGAGTCAAATGCAGACTAAGCTCTACTGGGCAGCGTACACATAGAGTGAGGGATTAAAGAGTTAGCCCTACTTTCCATAGATATGTTGTTGGCTCTGCACTTTGAAAATTCACCCCTCTCCTCTCTTTTGCACTCCCCTCCACTTCCCTCCCGTCCTCTCCCCTTCCCTCTCCTCACCTCTCCTCTCCTCTCATCCCCTCTCCTCTCCTCTCATCCCCTCTCATCTCCTCTCCTCTCCTCTCTCCTCTCTCCTCCCCTCCCGTCCTCTCCCCTCTCCCCTCTCCCCTCTCTCCTCTCCTCTCCTCTCCTCTCCTCTCCTCTCCTCTCCTCTCCTCTCCTCTCCTCTCCTCTCCTCTCCTCTCCTCTTCCATCCCCGCCCCTCCCCTCTCATCCTCTCCTGTCCTCCCTCCTCTATCCTCCCCTCACGTATTTTCCTCTCCTCTTCTTTCCCCCTCCTCTCCCCTCTCCTCTCCTCTCCCATCCCCTTCTCCTCTCCTCTCCTCTCCTCGTGTGTGGTACAGGCAGAGTTGAGCTCTGCATGGGTCCAAGCATTGCTGAAACAGCCAGACATCATATCAACCCTAGGAAATATCCAGTCATCCTTCCAGTGTGCTATAGTAAAAGGCTAGGGAATTTGTCAAGCACTTACAATGCTACAACGAGCTAAAAGTGGTTTTGGCAAAGCATCAGAATTTATCTTACCGTACGGTAAATGGCTCATAGTGTGAGATGACGTCTGTCCATAATCCTGGTAGCAAACTAGATGATGTCAGATGATGTCAGAGGATGTCAGAGGATGTCGGTCCATACTCCTGTTAGTAGACTAGATGATGTCAGTCCATACTCCTGTTAGTAGACTAGATGATGTCAGTCCATACTCCTGTTAGTAGACTAGATGATGTCAGTCCATACTCCTGTTAGTAGACTAGATGATGTCAGTCCATACTCCTGTTAGTAGACTAGATGATGTCAGTCCATACTCCTGTTAGTAGACTAGATGATGTCAGATGATGCCAGCCCATACTCCTGTTAGTAGACTAGATGATGTCAGAGGATGTCAGTCCATACTCCTGTTAGTAGACTAGATGATGTCAGTCCATACTCCTGTTAGTAGACTAGATGATGTCTACCCATACTCCTGTTAGTAGACTAGATGATGTCAGATGATGTCAGCCCATGCTCCTGTTAGTAGATTAGATGATGTCAGTCCATACTCCTGTTAGTAGACTAGATGATGTCAGATGATGTCTACCCATACTTCTGTTAGTAGACTAGATGATGTCAGAGGATGTCAGTCCATACTCCTGTTAGTAGACTAGATGATGTCAGTCCATACTCCTGTTAGTTGACTAGATGATGTCAGAGGATGTCAGTCCATACTCCTGTTAGTAGACTAGATGATGTCAGAGGATGTCAGTCCATACTCCTGTTAGTAGACTAGATGATGTCAGATGATGTCAGCCCATACTCCTGTTAGTAGACTAGATGATGTCTGCCCATACTCCTGTTAGTAGACTAGATGATGTCAGTCCATACTCCTGTTAGTAGACTAGATGATGTCAGAGGATGTCTGCTCATACTCCTGTTAGTAGACTAGATGATGTCAGTCCATACTCCTGTTAGTAGACTAGATGATGTCAGAGGATGTCAGTCCATACTCCTGTTAGTAGACTAGATGATGTCAGTCCATACTCCTGTTAGTAGACTAGATGATGTCAGATGATGTCAGTCCATACTCCTGTTAGTAGACTAGATGATGTCAGAGGATGTCTGCTCATACTCCTGTTAGTAGACTAGATGATGTCAGTCCATACTCCTGTTAGTAGATTAGATGATGTCAGTCCATGCTCCTGTTAGTAGAATAGATGATGTCAGTCCATACTCCTGTTAGTAGACTAGATGATGTCAGAGGATGTCTGCTCATACTCCTGTTAGTAGACTAGATGATGTCTGCCCATACTCCTGTTAGTAGACTAGATGATGTCAGAGGATGTCTGCTCATACTCCTGTTAGTAGACTAGATGATGTCAGCCCATACTCCTGTTAGTAGACTAGATGATGTCAGATGATGTCAGTCCATACTCCTGTTAGTAGACTAGATGATGTCAGTCCATACTCCTGTTAGTAGACTAGATGATGTCAGATGATGTCAGTCCATACTCCTGTTAGTAGACTAGATGATGTCAGAGGATGTCTGCTCATACTCCTGTTAGTAGACTAGATTATGTCAGATGATGTCTGCCCATACTCCTGTTAGTAGACTAGATGATGTCAGATGATGTCTGCCCATACTCCTGTTAGTAGACTAGATGATGTCAGAGGATGTCAGTCCATATTCCTGTTAGTAGACTAGGGTGAATGTAGATGATGTCAGATGATGTCAGTCCATCTCTGGATATCTAATCTTATTACTAACAGTGAAACTTGAGTTATGTTCTATAGTGAAACTACCAGAGTGTTTAATGTTTCTACTGCTAAAGCTCAGTTGACACAGACACTGTCTCTCTAACACCAAATACAGCATTTATTATTAAAAACAGAATTAAAAACCAGAAAGAATTCATCTCGTTTGAACCATTTATTATGAAATTCTAAAGATAGATGTAAACAGTAGCACTTTCAGAAAACAGGGTTATAGAGTACTGTAGACACCTTGGAACTGATATCAGATCAGAAGTATTATGACATTACATACAACAAGCAAAAAATAAATACAAAAAAAAACATTTATTTTTTGTATAACACAACACATTAAAGATTACCAGGAGTTGAATTTACATAAAACATATCTTATTTACAGTATAAATGACATTGATGTAGTTATACAGTGGGTTGCAGTGCTTGCTGGGAGATATGGGTTCAAGGGCAGAGCGGTCAACAAGAGTCACATATCATAGTGGTGGGGCTGGGTCTGGTTGGGACTGGCAGGGGCTGGCCGGGATTGGCCCGGGGTTGGCCTGGATTGGCCGGGGCTGGCCGGGAGTGGCCGGGGCTGGCCGGGAGTGGCCGGGGCTGGCCGGGAGTGGCCGGGGCTGGCCGGGAGTGGCCCGGGGCTAGCCGGGGGCTAGCCAGGAGTGGCCGGGGCTAGCCGGGAGTGGCCGGGGCTAGCCGGGAGTGGCCGGGAGTGGCCGGGAGTGGCCGGGGCTGGCCGGGATTGGCCCGGGGCTAGCCGGGAGTGGCCGGGGCTGGCCGGGAGTGGCCGGGAGTGGCCGGGGCTGGCCGGGATTGGCCCGGGGCTAGCCGGGAGTGGCCGGGAGTGGCCGGGAGTGGCCGGGGCTGGCCGCGATTGGCCCGGGGCTAGCCGGGAGTGGCCGGGGCTGGCTGGATGGTGTCGATGGCAGTGTTCTGTGGTTGTTATTATCACACTATGCAGGCTTCCCAAATGGTACCCTGTTCCCTAATAGTGCACTAGTTTGGACTAGAGCCCATTTCCTATATACTGCCCTATAGGTCCTGGTCAAAAGTAGTGCACTATATGTAGAATAGGGTGCCAAAGTAGTGCACTATATGTAGAATAGGGTGCCAAAGTTGTGCACTATATATAGAACAGGGTGCCAAAGTAGTGCACTATATATATAGAATAGGGTGCCAAAGTAGTGCACTATATATATAGAACAGGGTACCAAAGTAGTGCACTATATATATATAGAATAGGGTGCCAAAGTAGTGCACTATATATAGAACAGGGTGCCAAAGTAGTGCACTATATTTTTTGAACAGGGTGCCAAAGTAGTGCACTATATATAGAATAGGGTACCAAAGTAGTGCACTATATATAGAATAGGGTACCAAAGTAGTGCACTATATATATAGAATAGGGTACCAAAGTAGTGCACTATATATAGATTAGGGTGCCAAAGTAGTGCACTATATATAGAATAGGGTACCAAAGTAGTGCACTATATATATAGAACAGGGTGCCAAAGTAGTGCACTATATATAGAATAGGGTGCCATTTCAGACACCAGACAGCCACACGGCCTGATGACAGAACGATGACACGCTGTCTTTTGACATGATGACCCCTGACCTCGTGCACGGTGGGACAAATCCAATCCCCTCAAGGGTCGTCTCAGTCAAAAGAGACAGTGCTGCTTTGTCCCCCTGAAGCCTACCCCTCTAACTCCTGACCCCCCATGGGGCACCCCGATAGGGACATCTGATTCATACGAGGGAAAGAGGACAGGGCTCTGTATTGATAGACTGAAACTCCATCAGTACATGTGACCACACGCTGCTGATCAAACTCTGGTCAACATTTCACATCAATGAACTGAACCCAATTAGATCTCTCATAAGAGATGACAGGGGGAGAGAGATGCACCCTATTCCCTACATAGTGCACTATACCACAGCCTTATGATGCCCTGGTTAAAATAGTGCACTACACAAGAAATAGGGTGCCTTTTGGAATACCCAGGGGGGGGGGGAGTGGGGGTTGAAGAGGAATGTAGGAGGGGTGGGGGGAGAGGAGGGGAGGTTGGTTTGAGGTGAGACGAGGAAGAGTAAGAATGGAAGGGGGAGTGGGGGAGAGGAGGGAAGGGAAGGATGGTTTGAGGTGAGACGAGGAAGAGGAGGAATGGAGGAGGAGGAGTGGGGGAGAGGAGGGAAGGATGGTTTGAGGTGAGACGAGGAAGACGAGCAATGGAGGAGGAGGAGTGGGGGAGAGGAGGGAAGGGAAGGATGGTTTGAGGTGAGACGAGGAAGAGGAGGGAAGGAGGAGGAGTGGGGGAGAGGAGGGAAGGACGGTTTGAGGTGAGACGAGGAAGACGAGGAATGGAGGAGGAGGAGTGGGGGAGAGGAGGGAAGGGAAGGATGGTTTGAGGTGAGACGAGGAAGAGGAGGAATGGAGGAGGAGGAGTGGGGTGCATAGATTCATCATCATCATCATCATCATCATCATCAATCTGTAATCTTATTGACCTAATGATTTGTAAATAAACAAAGCAGTCAGGAAACATGTTCTTCAAGCCTCTACTTCGCTCTCCTCATTTTACAGAAAGAAACAAAAGCCCATTTGAAATGAAATCATTTTGATAAATACGGTTTAGGATGTCTAAGTAAACTACAGGAAATGTATTTATTTTTTGGATGTTGGGTAGACGTCGTGTTTTAATCATGCAGTGTTAAAATGTATTCATGGAACAGTATTGGCTGGGAACTAGTTTGTTGACAACCATTGGACATTGCCAGTCAAATGCTGTGGTGGATGTTAGTAAAATCATCAAGATGAAAATGAACGAAGAGATGAATGACAGACAACCTGTGAATTTGGGTTGTCTTAGTCTTCCTAGTTCTCAAAGCAGGACAGACTTCCACACTAAATCAGGACAGACTTCCACACTAAATCAGGACAGACTTCCACACTAAATCAGGACAGACTTCCACACTAAATCAGGACAGACTTCCACACTAAATCAGGACAGACTTCCACACTAAATCAGGACAGACTTCCACACTAAATCAGGACAGACTTCCACACTAAATCAGGACAGACTTCCACACTAAATCAGGACAGACTTCCACACTAAATCAGGACAGACTTCCACACTAAAGCAGGACAGACTTCCACACTAAATCAGCACAGACTTCCACACTAAATTAGGATAGACTTCCACAATAAAGCAGGACAGACTTCCACACTAAATCAGGACAGACTTCCACACTAAATCAGGACAGACTTCCACACTAAATCAGGACAGACTTCCACACTAAATCAGGACAGACTTCCACACTAAATCAGGACAGACTTCCACACTAAATCAGGACAGACTTCCACACTAAATCAGGACAGACTTCCACACTAAATCAGGACAGACTTCCACACTAAATCAGGACAGACTTCCACACTAAATCAGCACAGACTTCCACACTAAATCAGGATAGACTTCCACAATAAAGCAGGACAGACTTCCACACTAAATCAGGACAGACTTCCACACTAAATTAGGACAGACTTCCACACTAAATCAGGACAGACTTCCACACTAAATCAGGACAGACTTCCACACTAAATTAGGACAGACTTCCACAATAAAGCAGGACAGACTTCCACACTAAATCAGGACAGACTTCCACACTAAATCAGGACAGACTTCCACAATAAAGCAGGACAGACTTCCACACTAAATCAGGACAGACTTCCACACTAAATTAGGATAGACTTCCACAATAAAGCAGGACAGACTTCCACACTAAATCAGCACAGACTTCCACACTAAATCAGGACAGACTTCCACAATAAAGCAGGACAGACTTCCACACTAAATCAGGACAGACTTCCACACTAAATCAGGACAGACTTCCACACTAAATCAGGACAGACTTCCACACTAAATCAGCACAGACTTCCACACTAAATCAGGACAGACTTCCACAATAAATCAGGACAGACTTCCACACTAAATCAGGACAGACTTCCACACTAAATCAGGACAGACTTCCACACTAAATCAGGACAGACTTCCACACTAAATCAGGACAGACTTCCACACTAAATCAGGACAGACTTCCACACTAAATCAGGACAGACTTCCACACTAAATCAGGACAGACTTCCACACTAAATCAGGACAGACTTCCACACTAAATCAGGACAGACTTCCACACTAAATTAGGATAGACTTCCACAATAAAGCAGGACAGACTTCCACACTAAATCAGCACAGACTTCCACACTAAATTAGGATAGACTTCCACAATAAAGCAGGACAGACTTCCACACTAAATCAGGACAGACTTCCACACTAAATCAGGACAGACTTCCACACTAAATCAGGACAGACTTCCACACTAAATCAGGACAGACTTCCACACTAAATCAGGACAGACTTCCACACTAAATCAGGACAGACTTCCACACTAAATCAGGACAGACTTCCACACTAAATCAGGACAGACTTCCACACTAAAGCAGGACAGACTTCCACACTAAATCAGCACAGACTTCCACACTAAATTAGGATAGACTTCCACAATAAAGCAGGACAGACTTCCACACTAAATCAGCACAGACTTCCACACTAAATTAGGATAGACTTCCACAATAAAGCAGGACAGACTTCCACACTAAATCAGCACAGACTTCCACACTAAATTAGGATAGACTTCCACAATAAAGCAGGACAGACTTCCACACTAAATCAGCACAGACTTCCACACTAAATTAGGATAGACTTCCACAATAAAGCAGGACAGACTTCCACACTAAATCAGCACAGACTTCCACACTAAATTAGGATAGACTTCCACAATAAAGCAGGACAGACTTCCACACTAAATCAGCACAGACTTCCACACTAAATCAGGACAGACTTCCACACTAAATCAGCACAGACTTCCACACTAAATCAGGACAGACTTCCACACTAAATCAGGACAGACTTCCACACTAAATCAGGACAGACTTCCACACTAAATCAGGACAGACTTCCACACTAAATCAGGACAGACTTCCACACTAAATCAGGACAGACTTCCACACTAAATCAGGACAGACTTCCACACTAAATCAGGACAGACTTCCACACTAAATCAGGACAGACTTCCACACTAAATCAGCACAGACTTCCACACTAAATCAGCACAGACTTCCACACTAAATTAGGATAGACTTCCACAATAAAGCAGGACAGACTTCCACACTAAATCAGCACAGACTTCCACACTAAATTAGGATAGACTTCCACAATAAAGCAGGACAGACTTCCACACTAAATCAGCACAGACTTCCACACTAAATTAGGATAGACTTCCACAATAAAGCAGGACAGACTTCCACACTAAATCAGCACAGACTTCCACACTAAATTAGGATAGACTTCCACAATAAAGCAGGACAGACTTCCACACTAAATCAGGACAGACTTCCACACTAAAGCAAGACAGACTTCCACACTAAATCAGGACAGACTTCCACACTAAATCAGGACAGACTTCCACAATAAAGCAGGACAGACTTCCACACTAAATCAGGACAGACTTCCACACTAAAGCAAGACAGACTTCCACACTAAATCAGGACAGACTTCCACACTAAATCAGGACAGACTTCCACACTAAATTAGGACAGACTTCCACACTAAATCAGCACAGACTTCCACACTAAATTAGGACAGAATTCCGCAATAAAGCAGGACAGACTTCCACAATAAAGCAGGACAGACTTCCACACTAAATCAGGACAGACTTCCACACTAAATCAGGAAAGACTTCCACACTAAATCAGGACAGACTTCCACACTAAATCAGGGGATTCATTTAACAGAGTTATAACTGTGTTATACTGTAATGTAGACAGTGGACAGGGGATTAATTTAACAGAGTTATAACTGTGTTATTCTGTAATGTAGACAGTGGACAGGGGATTAATTTAACAGAGTTATAACTGTGATATTCTGTAATGTAGACAGTGGACAGGGGATTAATTTAACAGAGTTATAACTGTGTTATTCTGTAATGTAGATGGTGGACAGCAGCTTAATTTAACAGAGTTATAACTGTGATATTCTGTAATGTAGACAGTGGACAGCAGCTTAATTTAACAGAGTTATAACTGTGATATTCTGTAATGTAGACAGTGGACAGCAGCTTAATTTAACAGAGTTATAACTGTGATATTCTGTAATGTAGACGGTGGACAGCAGCTTAATTTAACAGAGTTATAACTGTGATATTCTGTAATGTAGACGGTGGACAGGGGATTAATTTAACAGAGTTATAACTGTGATATTCTGTAATGTAGACAGTGGACAGGGGATTAATTTAACAGAGTTATAACTGTGATATTCTGTAATGTAGACAGTGGACAGGGGATTAATTTAACAGAGTTATAACTGTGATATTCTGTAATGTAGACAGTGGACAGCAGCTTAATTTAACAGAGTTATAACTGTGATATTCTGTAATGTAGACAGTGGACAGCAGCTTAATTTAACAGAGTTATAACTGTGATATTCTGTAATGTAGACAGTGGACAGGGGATTATTTTAACAGAGTTATAACTGTGTTATTCTGTAATGTAGACAGTGGACAGGGGATTAATTTAACAGAGTTATAACTGTGTTATTCTGTAATGTAGACAGTGGACAGCAGCTTAATTTAACAGAGTTATAACTGTGATATTCTGTAATGTAGACAGTGGACAGGGGATTAATTTAACAGAGTTATAACTGTGATATTCTGTAATGTAGACAGTGGACAGGGGATTAATTTAACAGAGTTATAACTGTGTTATTCTGTAATGTAGACAGTGGACAGCAGCTTAATTTAACAGAGTTATAACTGTGATATTCTGTAATGTAGACAGTGGACAGGGGATTAATTTAACAGAGTTATAACTGTGTTATTCTGTAATGTAGATGGTGGACAGCAGCTTAATTTAACAGAGTTATAACTGTGATATTCTGTAATGTAGACAGTGGACAGCAGCTTAATTTAACAGAGTTATAACTGTGATATTCTGTAATGTAGACAGTGGACAGCAGCTTAATTTAACAGAGTTATAACTGTGATATTCTGTAATGTAGACGGTGGACAGCAGCTTAATTTAACAGAGTTATAACTGTGATATTCTGTAATGTAGACGGTGGACAGGGGATTAATTTAACAGAGTTATAACTGTGATATTCTGTAATGTAGACAGTGGACAGGGGATTAATTTAACAGAGTTATAACTGTGATATTCTGTAATGTAGACAGTGGACAGGGGATTAATTTAACAGAGTTATAACTGTGATATTCTGTAATGTAGACAGTGGACAGCAGCTTAATTTAACAGAGTTATAACTGTGATATTCTGTAATGTAGACAGTGGACAGCAGCTTAATTTAACAGAGTTATAACTGTGATATTCTGTAATGTAGACAGTGGACAGGGGATTATTTTAACAGAGTTATAACTGTGTTATTCTGTAATGTAGACAGTGGACAGGGGATTAATTTAACAGAGTTATAACTGTGTTATTCTGTAATGTAGACAGTGGACAGCAGCTTAATTTAACAGAGTTATAACTGTGATATTCTGTAATGTAGACAGTGGACAGGGGATTAATTTAACAGAGTTATAACTGTGTTATTCTGTAATGTAGACAGTGGACAGGGGATTAATTTAACAGAGTTATAACTGTGTTATTCTGTAATGTAGACAGTGGACAGGGGATTAATTTAACAGAGTTATAACTGTGATATTCTGTAATGTAGACAGTGGACAGCAGCTTAATTTAACAGAGTTATAACTGTGTTATTCTGTAATGTAGACAGTGGACAGGGGATTAATTTAACAGAGTTATAACTGTGATATTCTGTAATGTAGACAGTGGACAGCAGCTTAATCTAACAGAGTTATAACTGTGATATTCTGTAATGTAGACAGTGGACAGGGGATTAATTTAACAGAGTTATAACTGTGATATTCTGTAATGTAGACGGTGGACAGCAGCTTAATTTAACAGAGTTATAACTGTGTTATTCTGTAATGTAGACAGTGGACAGCAGCTTAATTTAACAGAGTTATAACTGTGATATTCTGTAATGTAGACAGTGGACAGCAGCTTAATTTAACAGAGTTATAACTGTGATATTCTGTAATGTAGACAGTGGACAGCAGCTTAATTTAACAGAGTTATAACTGTGATATTCTGTAATGTAGACGGTGGACAGCAGCTTAATTTAACAGAGTTATAACTGTGATATTCTGTAATGTAGACGGTGGACAGGGGATTCATTTAACAGAGTTATAACTGTGATATTCTGTAATGTAGACAGTGGACAGGGGATTAATTTAACAGAGTTATAACTGTGATATTCTGTAATGTAGACAGTGGACAGGGGATTAATTTAACAGAGTTATAACTGTGATATTCTGTAATGTAGACAGTGGACAGCAGCTTAATTTAACAGAGTTATAACTGTGATATTCTGTAATGTAGACAGTGGACAGCAGCTTAATTTAACAGAGTTATAACTGTGATATTCTGTAATGTAGACAGTGGACAGGGGATTATTTTAACAGAGTTATAACTGTGTTATTCTGTAATGTAGACAGTGGACAGGGGATTAATTTAACAGAGTTATAACTGTGTTATTCTGTAATGTAGACAGTGGACAGCAGCTTAATTTAACAGAGTTATAACTGTGATATTCTGTAATGTAGACAGTGGACAGGGGATTAATTTAACAGAGTTATAACTGTGTTATTCTGTAATGTAGACAGTGGACAGGGGATTAATTTAACAGAGTTATAACTGTGTTATTCTGTAATGTAGACAGTGGACAGCAGCTTAATTTAACAGAGTTATAACTGTGATATTCTGTAATGTAGACAGTGGACAGGGGATTAATTTAACAGAGTTATAACTGTGTTATTCTGTAATGTAGACAGTGGACAGGGGATTAATTTAACAGAGTTATAACTGTGATATTCTGTAATGTAGACAGTGGACAGCAGCTTAATTTAACAGAGTTATAACTGTGTTATTCTGTAATGTAGACAGTGGACAGGGGATTAATTTAACAGAGTTATAACTGTGATATTCTGTAATGTAGACAGTGGACAGCAGCTTAATCTAACAGAGTTATAACTGTGATATTCTGTAATGTAGACAGTGGACAGGGGATTAATTTAACAGAGTTATAACTGTGATATTCTGTAATGTAGACGGTGGACAGCAGCTTAATTTAAAAGAGTTATAACTGTGTTATTCTGTAATGTAGACAGTGGACAGCAGCTTAATTTAACAGAGTTATAACTGTGATATTCTGTAATGTAGACAGTGGACAGCAGCTTAATTTAACAGAGTTATAACTGTGATATTCTGTAATGTAGACAGTGGACAGCAGCTTAATTTAACAGAGTTATAACTGTGATATTCTGTAATGTAGACAGTGGACAGCAGCTTAATTTAACAGAGTTATAACTGTGTTATTCTGTAATGTAGACAGTGGACAGGGGATTAATTTAACAGAGTTATAACTGTGATATTCTGTAATGTAGACAGTGGACAGCAGCTTAATTTAACAGAGTTATAACTGTGATATTCTGTAATGTAGACAGTGGACAGGGGATTAATTTAACAGAGTTATAACTGTGATATTCTGTAATGTAGACAGTGGACCGGTGATTAATTTAACAGAGTTATAACTGTGATATTCTGTAATGTAGACGGTGGACAGCAGCTTAATTTAACAGAGTTATAACTGTGATATTCTGTAATGTAGACAGTGGACAGCAGCTTAATTTAACAGAGTTATAACTGTGATATTCTGTAATGTAGACGGTGGACAGGGGATTAATTTAACAGAGTTATAACTGTGATATTCTGTAATGTAGACAGTGGACAGCAGCTGAATTTAACAGAGTTATAACTGTGTTATTCTGTAATGTAGACAGTGGACAGGGGATTAATTTAACAGATTTATAACTGTGATATTCTGTAATATAGACAGTGGACAGGGGATTAATTTAACAGAGTTATAACTGTGATTTTCTGTAATGTAGACAGTGGACAGGGGATTAATTTAACAGAGTTATAACTGTGTTATTCTGTAATGTAGACAGTGGACAGGGGATTAATTTAACAGAGTTATAACTGTGATATTCTGTAATGTAGACAGTGGACAGGGGATTAATTTAACAGAGTTATAACTGTGATATTCTGTAATGTAGACAGTGGACAGGGGATTAATTTAACAGAGTTATAACTGTGATATTCTGTAATGTAGACGGTGGACAGCAGCTTAATTTAACAGAGTTATAACTGTGATATTCTGTAATGTAGATAGTGGACAGGGGATTAATTTAACAGAGTTATAACTGTGTTATTCTGTAATGTAGACAGTGGACAGGGGATTAATTTAACAGAGTTATAACTGTGTTATTCTGTAATGTAGACAGTGGACAGCAGCTTAATTTAACAGAGTTATAACTGTGATACTCTGTAATGTAGACAGTGGACAGGGGATTAATTTAACAGAGTTATAACTGTGTTATTCTGTAATGTAGACAGTGGACAGGGGATTAATTTAACAGAGTTATAACTGTGATATTCTGTAATGTAGACGGTGGACAGGGGATTAATTTAAAAGAGTTATAACTGTGATATTCTGTAATGTAGACAGTGGACAGCAGCTTAATTTAACAGAGTTATAACTGTGATATTCTGTAATGTAGACAGTGGACAGCAGCTTAATTTAACAGAGTTATAACTGTGATATTCTGTAATGTAGACAGTGGACAGCAGCTTAATTTACCAGAGTTATAACTGTGATATTCTGTAATGTAGACAGTGGACAGCAGCTTAATTTAACAGAGTTATAACTGTGTTATTCTGTAATGTAGACAGTGGACAGGGGATTAATTTAACAGAGTTATAACTGTGATATTCTGTAATGTAGACAGTGGACAGCAGCTTAATTTAACAGAGTTATAACTGTGATATTCTAGTAATGTAGACAGTGGACAGGGGATTAATTTAACAGAGTTATAACTGTGATATTCTGTAATGTAGACAGTGGACCGGGGATTAATTTAACAGAGTTATAACTGTGATATTCTGTAATGTAGACGTTGGACAGCAGCTTAATTTAACAGAGTTATAACTGTGATATTCTGTAATGTAGACGGTGGACAGGGGATTAATTTAACAGAGTTATAACTGTGATATTCTGTAATGTAGACAGTGGACAGCAGCTTAATTTAACAGAGTTATAACTGTGTTATTCTGTAATGTAGACAGTGGACAGGGGATTAATTTAACAGAGTTATAACTGTGATATTCTGTAATGTAGACAGTGGACAGGGGATTAATTTAACAGAGTTATAACTGTGATTTTCTGTAATGTAGACAGTGGACAAGGGATTAATTTAACAGAGTTATAACTGTGTTATTCTGTAATGTAGACAGTGGACAGGGGATTAATTTAACAGAGTTATAACTGTGATATTCTGTAATGTAGACAGTGGACAGGGGATTAATTTAACAGAGTTATAACTGTGATATTCTGTAATGTAGACGGTGGACAGCAGCTTAATTTAACAGAGTTATAACTGTGATATTCTGTAATGTAGACAGTGGACAGGGGATTAATTTAACAGAGTTATAACTGTGATATTCTGTAATGTAGACAGTGGACAGCAGCTTAATTTAACAGAGTATTAACTGTGATATTCTGTAATGTAGACAGTGGACAGGGGATTAATTTAACAGAGTTATAACTGTGTTATTCTGTAATGTAGACAGTGGACAGGGGATTAATTTAACAGAGTTATAACTGTGTTATTCTGTAATGTAGACAGTGGACAGCAGCTTAATTTAACAGAGTTATAACTGTGATATTCTGTAATGTAGACAGTGGACAGGGGATTAATTTAACAGAGTTATAACTGTGTTATTCTGTAATGTAGACAGTGGACAGGGGATTAATTTAACAGAGTTATAACTGTGATATTCTGTAATGTAGACAGTGGACAGGGGATTAATTTAACAGAGTTATAACTGTGATATTCTGTAATGTAGACGGTGGACAGCAGCTTAATTTAACAGAGTTATAACTGTGATATTCTGTAATGTAGACAGTGGACAGGGGATTAATTTAACAGAGTTATAACTGTGATATTCTGTAATGTAGACAGTGGACAGCAGCTTAATTTAACAGAGTTATAACTGTGTTATTCTGTAATGTAGACGGTGGACAGCAGCTTAATTTAACAGAGTTATAACTGTGATATTCTGTAATGTAGACAGTGGACAGCAGCTTAATTTAACAGAGTTATAACTGTGATATTCTGTAATGTAGACGGTGGACAGCAGCTTAATTTAACAGAGTTATAACTGTGATATTCTGTAATGTAGACAGTGGACAGCAGCTTAATTTAACAGAGTTATAACTGTGTTATTCTGTAATGTAGACAGTGGACAGCGGCTTAATTTAACAGAGTTATAACTGTGATATTCTGTAATGTAGACAGTGGACAGCAGCTTAATTTAACAGAGTTATAACTGCAGCTTAATTTAACAGAGTTATAACTGTGTTATTCTGTAATGTAGACAGTGGACAGGGGATTAATTTAACAGAGTTATAACTGTGATATTCTGTAATGTAGACAGTGGACAGGGGATTAATTTAACAGAGTTATAACTGTGATTTTCTGTAATGTAGACAGTGGACAGGGGATTAATTTAACAGAGTTATAACTGTGTTATTCTGTAATGTAGACAGTGGACAGGGGATTAATTTAACAGAGTTATAACTGTGATATTCTGTAATGTAGACAGTGGACAGGGGATTAATTTAACAGAGTTATAACTGTGATATTCTGTAATGTAGACGGTGGACAGCAGCTTAATTTAACAGAGTTATAACTGTGATATTCTGTAATGTAGACAGTGGACAGGGGATTAATTTAACAGAGTTATAACTGTGATATTCTGTAATGTAGACAGTGGACAGCAGCTTAATTTAACAGAGTATTAACTGTGATATTCTGTAATGTAGACAGTGGACAGGGGATTAATTTAACAGAGTTATAACTGTGATATTCTGTAATGTAGACAGTGGACAGGGGATTAATTTAACAGAGTTATAACTGTGTTATTCTGTAATGTAGACAGTGGACAGCAGCTTAATTTAACAGAGTTATAACTGTGATATTCTGTAATGTAGACAGTGGACAGGGGATTAATTTAACAGAGTTATAACTGTGATATTCTGTAATGTAGACAGTGGACAGCAGCTTAATTTAACAGAGTTATAACTGTGATATTCTGTAATGTAGACGGTGGACAGCAGCTTAATTTAACAGAGTTATAACTGTGATATTCTGTAATGTAGACAGTGGACAGCAGCTTAATTTAACAGAGTTATAACTGTGATATTCTGTAATGTAGACGGTGGACAGCAGCTTAATTTAACAGAGTTATAACTGTGATATTCTGTAATGTAGACAGTGGACAGCAGCTTAATTTAACAGAGTTATAACTGTGTTATTCTGTAATGTAGACAGTGGACAGCGGCTTAATTTAACAGAGTTATAACTGTGATATTCTGTAATGTAGACAGTGGACAGCAGCTTAATTTAACAGAGTTATAACTGTGTTATTCTGTAATGTAGACAGTGGACAGGGGATTAATTTAACAGAGTTATAACTGTGTTATTCTGTAATGTAGACAGTGGACAGGGGATTAATTTAACAGAGTTATAACTGTGATATTCTGTAATGTAGACAGTGGACAGGGGATTAATTTAACAGAGTTATAACTGTGATATTCTGTAATGTAGACGGTGGACAGCAGCTTAATTTAACAGAGTTATAACTGTGATATTCTGTAATGTAGACAGTGGACAGGGGATTAATTTAACAGAGTTATAACTGTGATATTCTGTAATGTAGACAGTGGACAGCAGCTTAATTTAACAGAGTATTAACTGTGATATTCTGTAATGTAGACAGTGGACAGGGGATTAATTTAACAGAGTTATAACTGTGTTATTCTGTAATGTAGACAGTGGACAGGGGATTAATTTAACAGAGTTATAACTGTGTTATTCTGTAATGTAGACGGTGGACAGCAGCTTAATTTAACAGAGTTATAACTGTGATATTCTGTAATGTAGACAGTGGACAGGGGATTAATTTAACAGAGTTATAACTGGAAGTAGACAGGAGCAGCTTAATTTAACAGAGTTATAACTGTGTTATTCTGTAATGTAGACGGTGGACAGCGGCTTAATTTAACAGAGTTATAACTGTGATATTCTGTAATGTAGACAGTGGACAGCAGCTTAATTTAACAGAGTTATAACTGCAGCTTAATTTAACAGAGTTATAACTGTGTTATTCTGTAATGTAGACAGTGGACAGCAGCTTAATTTAACAGAGTTATAACTGTGTTATTCTGTAATGTAGACAGTGGACAGCGGCTTAATTTAACAGAGTTATAACTGTGATATTCTGTAATGTAGACAGTGGACAGCAGCTTAATTTAACAGAGTTATAACTGTGTTATTCTGTAATGTAGACAGTGGACAGGGGATTAATTTAACAGAGTTATAACTGTGTTATTCTGTATTGTAGTAGACAGTGGACAGCAGCCACCAATAACTTTAACACTTTAACACGGATGGATCTGAAAGAATGAAAGACAAGGTGACAATGAGCTTGACTGTTGATCCAGGGACTAAGAGGACTAAGAGACTAACGGACTAAGAGACTAAGGGACTAAGGGACTAAGAGACTAAGGGACTAAGAGACTAAGGGACTAAGAGACTAAGGGACTAAGGGACTAAGGGACTAAGGGACTAAGAGACTAAGGGACTAAGAGACTAAGGGACTAAGGGACTAAGAGACTAAGGGACTAAGGGACTAAGAGACTAAGAGACTAAGGGACTAAGAGACTAAGGGACTAAGGGACTAAGAGACTAAGGGACTAAGAGGGAGAAGGAGCGTATTCATGTTGTTGTTTCACATCCTGGTTCCTCCTTAAGGTCATAATAGTCTCTGATAGTTAGACAGTATTCACATCCCAACAATCCCACGATGCACCTCACTTCCTGTTCACCCACCTAGACATTGATGGGGCCGTTTCCCGGACACAGAGATTCTCCACTGACTAACGCTTTATTAGTCCACGACTAGTCGCAATCTGTGTCCAGGAAACCGGACCAAAAAGGTCCCAAACCTGAAGCTATAAAGCAGATGATTTTGTCAGCAGGTACAAGCCCCTAACAATCTCCCTCTGCTCCAGTGATACAGGACAATAGTCCTACGTTACAGCAGAGATGATACAGCAGGTTGCAGTGAGCAGGATATGCTTCGAGACAGAAGTGAAACGTGTTGTTGTTAAACTGAGTTGATCTCGTCTTTCAGCAGCTATCACTTCAGTACATCATTCACTCATACAGCAGATAAACTCAATCAGAAAAATATGTTATAGTTTTTATGTCCTAAAACGTCCTTTAAAAAGCCAGCCTTTACTGTACATACAGGAAACATGATGTCTGCCAGTCAGCCAGCCAGGCAGTCAGCCAGTCAGGCAGTCACCCAGCCAGGCAGTCAGCCAGTCAGGCAGTCAGGCAGTCACCCAGCCAGGCAGTCAGCCAGTCAGGCAGTAAGGCAGTAAGGCAGTCATGCAGTCAGTCAGGCAGTCAGGCAGTCAGGCAGCCAGTCATGCAGTCAGGCAGTCACCCAGCCAGGCAGTCAGGCAGTCACCCAGTCACCCAGTCAGGCAGTCAGGCAGTCACCCAGCCAGGCAGTCAGGCAGTCACCCAGCCAGGCAGTCAGGCAGTCACCCAGTCACCCAGTCAGGCAGTCAGGCAGTCAGCCAGTCAGGCAGTCAGGCAGTCAGGCAGTCACCCAGCCAGGCAGTCAGGCAGTCACCCAGCCAGGCAGTCACCCAGTCACCCAGTCAGGCAGTCAGGCAGTCAGCCAGTCACCCAGTCACCCAGTCAGGCAGTCAGGCAGTCAGGCAGTCACCCAGCCAGGCAGTCAGGCAGTCAGGCAGTCACCCAGCCAGGCAGTCAGGCAGTCACCCAGTCAGGCAGTCAGGCAGTCAGCCAGTCACCCAGCCAGGCAGTCACCCAGTCAGGCATTCAGTCAGAGGTAATGTGGATGAAGAATGTACAGATATAACAGGCTACCAGACTGAGGGACAGACAATCAGGCTACTTGGGGTATACTTTAGGGTTCGGCCTTGCCTTCTTTGCTCCTCTCATCAATCCTCTCCTCTCTCTCTCTCAGCTCTCTGCAGCACTATCTTCTCTTCTCTCTCTTTTCTCTCAGCTCTCTCTGTCTGCTCTCTCAGCTCTCTATTCTCTCTCTGCTCTCTCCTCTCTGCTCTTTCTGTTATCTCTTCTCTCTCTGCTCTCTCCGCTCTCTGCAGCTCTCTCTTCTCTCTCTGCTCTCTGCAGCTCTCCCTTCTCTTCTCTCTCTACTCTCTCTGCTTTCTCTTCTCTCTGCTCTCTCTGCTCTCTCTTCTCTCTCTGCTTTCTCTCTCTGCTCTCTCTTCTCTCTGCTCTCTTCTCTCTCTGCTCTCTCAGCTCTCTCTGTTCTCTTCTCTCTCTTCTCTCTCTGCTCTCTCAGCTCTCTCTGTTCTCTTCTCTCTCTTCTCTCTCTGCTCTCTCTTCTCTCTTCTCTCTCTGCTCTCTTCTCTCTCTTCTCTCTCTGCTCTCTCAGCTCTCTCTCTGCTCTCTCTTCTCTCTCTGCTCTCTCTTCTCTTCTCTCTCTCTTCTCTCTCTCTCTTCTCTTTTATGCTCCGTTCTTCTCTCTTGCTTTTTCTCTTCTCTCTCTCTTTCGTTCTTCTCTCTCTTCACTCTCTCGCTCCTCTCTGCTCTCTCTACTCTCTATCACTCCTCTCCACATCAGCACAACTCAGAAGATATTGCAAAAAACTTTTCCCTCAGGTGAAACATTGTCATAGCCCATTAATCTTTTCAAACTTGGCCCCAGTCGGTTCGCTCCCGATCCTTAGGAGGGAGGGAGGGAGGGAGGGAGGGAAGGGAGGGAGGGAAGGAGGCAGGGAGGGGGGGAGGGAGGGAGGGAGGGAACACTCCTTACTGTACCTCCTCTAATCATCTCTTTTTAATGTAGGAAGCATCCCAAATAGCACCCTACCACCCTCCGTAGTGCACTACTTTAGACCATATTCTGTGGTTTTAATGTCGTTCACTATTAATATTCTGTGGGTTTAAGATTGACTTACATTACAGTGAATATATACATAGCTACACGTTTAGCATGTATATGTCATCCGTGTTGGGATTTGAACCCATGACCTTGGGTTATTGCTAGTCAGCTGTCTTGACTAACAGACAGTGATATGAGAACTGCTGGGTTCCTTCATCAAAGGCCTGAATTCACACAGCGTCTCAGAGTAGGGATGCTGATTTAGGATCAGAGGCCTGAATTCACACAGCGTCTCAGAGTAGGGATGCTGATTTAGGATCAGAGGCCTGAATTCACACAGCGTCTCAGAGTAGGGATGCTGATTTAGGATCAGAGGCCTGAATTCACACAGCGTCTCAGAGTAGGGATGCTGATTTAGGATCAGAGGCCTGGATTCACACAGCGTCTCAGAGTAGGGATGCTGATTTAGGATCAAAGGCCTGGATTCACACAGCGTCTCAGAGTAGGGATGCTGATTTAGGATCAAAGGCCTGGATTCACACAGCGCCTCAGAGTAGGGATGCTGATTTAGGATCAAAGGCCTGGATTCACACAGCGCCTCAGAGTAGGGATGCTGATTTAGGATCAGAGGCCTGAATTCACACAGCGTCTCAGAGTAGGGATGCTGATTTAGGATCAGAGGCCTGAATTCACACAGCGTCTCAGAGTAGGGATGCTGATTTAGGATCAGAGGCCTGAATTCACACAGCGTCTCAGAGTAGGGATGCTGATTTAGGATCAGAGGCCTGAATTCACACAGCGTCTCAGACTAAGGGGTTCTGGTATCGGCCCCCTTATGATGGGAAAGGCAGTGCGATCCAACGCGTGAATACAAGCCAACGGCTGTAGAGTTTATTAAAGGTGTGAAACCACAGCAGATGAGAACCCTGCGGAGTCTGTGTGTGAGAACCAGATGTGAAGCTGAATAAATAAATGAAATGTTCTCCTACACTACTTTATAGACTCATTTAAAACCTTGCTATCACAAACACCTTTTAAAACCCTCCGGAACAGGAGTGTCCCAAATGGAACACTATTCCCTATATAGTGCACTACTTTACACCAGGGCCCTATAGAACCCTATTCCCTATATAGTGCACTACTTTAGACCAGAGCCCTATGGAATCCTGTTCCCTATATAGTGCACTACTTTAGACCAGAGCCCTATGGAATCCTATTCCCTATATAGTGCACTACTTTACACCAGGGCCCTATAGAACCCTATTCCCTATATATAGTACACTACTTTAAACCAGGGCCCTATAGAACCCTATTCCCTATATAGTGCACTACTTTAGACCAGGGCCCTATGGAATCCTATTCCCTATATAGTGCACTACTTTAGACCAGAGCCCTATAGAACCCTATTCCCTACGTAGTGCACTACTTTAGACCAGGGCCCATGTGGTACTACACCATGTAGGGAATAGGGTAGTGTTTAGGACACACAGAATGTATACACCACAGAGATCAACCAAGGACCTCGAACACCCTACACCGATCGTCTCCCCTTAAAAATAATCTGAATTAACCTGATACAAATACGAAAGACAACGATTATATAATTAAGTCCTAGTTAATTCTTCTTCCTCCCAAAGCGTGCACTTGTTCACTTCCCTTCAACGACTTGAAAGGAAACACCTAGTATGAGAAACATGGAGGCCATTCTCAGTCCTCCACTGGAACAACGATACGCTGCTTTTACATTTCTGGGATGTAGCGAACCACGCTTCAGGAGAAAAAACATATTATTCAGACAAACCACCCGTCCTCCTGGAACGAGGGACAGTGTTTTCCTGTTGTTTTCACTAATACTCCAGGGGGATGATACAAAGATGATGAAAGTAAACCCCAAATTACCCCAAATTAAAGCACAGGTCCCATATGGCTGAGCAGCACCCAGCCCTGAGCAGCACCCAGCCCTGAGCAGCACCCAGCCCTGAGGCAGCACCCAGCCCTGAGCAGCACCCAGCCCTGAGAGACGAGCCCTGAGCAGCACCCAGCCCTGAGCAGCACCCAGCCCTGAGCAGCATCCAGCCCTGAGCAGCACCCAGCCCTGAGGAGCACCCAGCCCTGAGCAGCACCCAGCCCTGAGGCAGCACCCAGCCCTGAGCAGCACCCAGCCCTGAGCAGCACCGAGCCCTGAGCAGCACCCAGCCCTGAGCAGCACCCAGCCCTGAGCAGCACCCAGCCCTGAGCAGCACCCAGCCCTGAGGCAGCACCCAGCCCTGAGCAGCACCCAGCCCTGAGCAGCACCCAGCCCTGAGCAGCACCCAGCCCTGAGCAGCACCCAGCCCTGAGCAGCATGTTGCATAGCCACCGTGTTCGTCCATTATCTGGTGAAATAGGTTACTACAAGGCTAACTACTCTAGGTAATGTGGCTACAAACACACAGAATACACACAGAATACACACAGAATACACACAGAAAACACACAGAAAACACACAGAATACACACAGAATACACACAGTACAACGTCAGGACACAATGGATCACAACACACCTGTCACCGCTTCTCTGCATCATTTATTAAAACATATTGATCACAATGAATCTGATATTGAATTGTGGGACGACTGTAGGAAGTGGTTAGAAATTACCCCACTGCACTGTCATACCGCACAGGTGTGTGTGTGTGTGTGTGTGTGTGTGTGTGTGTGTGTGTGTGTGTGTGTGTGTGTGTGTGTGTGTGTGTGTGTGTCTGTGTGTTTGTGTGTGTGTGTGTCTGTGCGTGTCTGTGCGTGTCTGTGCGTGTTTGTGTGTGTGTGTGTGTGTGTGTGTGTGTGTGTGTGTGTGTGTGTGTGTGTGTGTCTGTCTGTCTGTCTGTCTGTCTGTCTGTCTGTCTGTCTGTCTGTCTGTCTGTCTGTCTGTCTGTCTGTCTGTCTGTCTGTCTGTCTGTCTGTCTGTCTGTGTGTGTGTGTGTGTGTGTGTGTGTGTGTGTGTGTGTGTGTGTGTGTGTGTGTGTGTGTGTCTGTGTGTCTGTGTGTGTGTGTGTGTGTGTGTGTCTGTGCGTGTCTGTGTGTTTGTGTGTGTGTGTGTGTGTGTGTGTGTGTGTGTGTGTGTGTGTGCGCAGTCTGTCTGTCTGTCTGTCTGTCTGTCTGTCTGTCTGTCTGTCTGTGTGAGAGTGTGTGTGAGAGTGTGTGTGAGAGTGTGTGTGAGAGTGTGTGTGTCCTACTAGTCTCTCCTCCACTACAGAGATGTAGAACACTGACAACACCAACAGATCAGACCTGAATGCTTCTTTTGTCCGCCATCTTTCTTTTACAACCTCTGAGGCGTCGACCTAGACATGTGATGCGTCAACAGGAGTCACATCGTCCCCCCTCATCCCTCCTTGCTCTCCTCCGTCCTCCTCATCCCTCCATCCCCCTCATCCCTCCTTGCTCTCCTCCGTCCCCCTCATCCCTCCTTCTTCTCCACCGTCCCCCTCATCCCTCCTTGCTCTCCTCCGTCCTCCTCATCTCTCCATCCCCCTCATCCCTCCTTGCTCTCCTCCGTCCCCCTCATCCCTCCTTGCTCTCCTCCGTCCCCCTCATCCCTCCTTGCTCTCCTCTGTCCCCCTCATCCCTCCTTGCTCTCCTCCGTCCTCCTCATCTCTCCATCCCCCTCATCCCTCCTTGCTCTCCTCCGTCCCCCTCATCCCTCCTTGCTCTCCTCCATCCCCCCTCATCCCTCCTTGCTCTCCTCCGTCCCCCTCATCCCTCCTTGCTCTCCTCCATCCCCCTCATCCCTCCTTGCTCTCCTCCATCCCCCTCATCCCTCCTTGCTCTCCTCCGTCCCCCTCATCCCTCCTTGCTCTCCTCCGTCCCCCTCATCCCTCCATCCAGCCCCTGTACACGCGGTCTCTCTCTTCCGGATAGCTCTTATCAGTGATTCGTCTTCGACTGTCATTATCAATCTGCCTGTGCATTCAGCAACGGCATTAGGCACGAGTATTTCACTGAGGAACGGAGAGGAGAAAGCCACAAACACAGTCTGCTCTCTCTCTCCCTCTCTCTCTCTCTCTGTCTCTCTCTCTCTCTCTGTCTCTCTCTGTCTGTCTGTCTCTCTCTCTCTCTCTCTCTCTCTCTCTCCCTCTCCCTCTCCCTCTCCCAAAGCATTAGGCATGAGTATTTCACTGAGGAACGGAGAGGAGAAAGCCACACACACAGTCTGCTCTCTCTCTCTCTCTCTCTCTCTCTCTCTCTCTCTCTCTGTCTCTCTCTGTCTGTCTGTCTCTCTCTCTCTCTCTCTCTCTCTCTCTCTCTCTCCCTCTCCCTCTCCCAAAGCATTAGGCATGAGTATTTCACTGAGGAACGGAGAGGAGAAAGCCACACACACAGTCTGCTCTCTCTCTCTCTCTCTCTCTCTCTCTCTCTCTCTCTCCCTCTCTCTCTCTCTCTCTCCCTCTCCCTCTCCCAAAGCATTAGGCATGAGTATTTCACTGAGGAACGGAGAGGAGAAAGCCACAAACACAGTCTGCTCTCTCTCTCTCTCTCTCTCTCTCTCTCTCTCTCTCTCCTCTCCCTCTCCCAAAGCATTAGGCATGAGTATTTCACTGAGGATCGGAGAGGAGAAAGCCACAAACAGTCTGCTCACTCTCTCTCTCTCTCTCTCTCTCTCTCTCTCTCTCTCTCTCCCTCTCCCTCTCCCTCTCCGAAAGCATTAGGCACGAGTATTTTACTGAGGATCGGAGAGAGCCACAAACACAGACTGCTCTCCATCTCTCTCCTTCTCCTCCTCCCAATGCATTAGGGGTAGTAGTGCAGGTTGGCTCAGTGCCAGGGAATGGCAAGCAGAGCAACAGTGCCCTCTTTAGGTGATATACCTCCCCCATTCATCTATCACCCCCCCTCGTTCCTCTCTCTATCCTTCCCTCTATCATCCAACGACTATCTCTCTCCTTCTCTCCACGTGGGCTCTTCCCCCTTCTCCAGCTCTATGACATTAGGAAGAGCATGTTGTATTGAGGGTTTTATTAGCAGGACAAATTAATAAGGCTTTGATAAAAACACATCATGGACGAGGTTGGAATCTGAGTCCTCATTATTGAATAATCCTTTTTTCAATTGGATGTGTATCAGGTTCCGTAATGGGTACCTCCGCACACACACACACACACACACACACACACACACACACACACACACACACACACACACCACTCACCACACACACCACACACACACACACACACACACACACACACACACACACACACACACACACACACACACACACACACACACACACACACAGTTATTCTGCTAGGATATGACAGTGCTTCACCGTAGAGAGAGGGTGAAGAATTAGGATCAGTTTTCAGCTCAGATGAATGGGTTGTTTCCTATACCGATATACTCAACAAATTAGTTCAATGTTTTTTTTTAGAAGCCCTATGACGGTCACGGGGTAACTGTGTGTGTTGCTGTCGTATCAATATATACACATCCAGATCTACTAATAACGTATAAAAACAAATCCTATAGAACATCAAGAGGGGAAAAGGGGGAGAAGTCATAGTATTGTTTGGTTTTTTGGGGGGGGGGAGGGGGGGGACACACAAGATAAATGGTATAGTGATGAAAATCATTACAACTCAGTCATTGTCTCTAGAAGATTCAGATAATACAGAGTGGTTTCACTTCTTCTGTTGGTGTTGTGGTACTAGATGTTCCTCCTACTGGTGTGTTCCTCCTACTGGTGTTGTGGTACTAGATGTTCCTCCTACTGGTGTGTTCCTCCTACTGGTGTTGTGGTACTAGATGTTCCTCCTACTGGTGTTGTGGTACTAGATGTTTCTCCGACTGGTGTTGTGGTACTAGATGTTCCTCCTACTTGTGTTGTGGTACTAGATGTTCCTCCTACTGGTGTTGTGGTACTAGATGTTCCTCCTACTGGTGTTGTGGTACTAGATGTTCCTCCTACTGGTGTTGTGGTACTAGATGTTTCTCCTACTGGTGTTGTGGTACTAGATGTTCCTCCTACTGGTGTTGTGGTACTAGATGTTCCTCCTACTGGTGTTGTGGTACTAGATGTTTCTCCGACTGGTGTTGTGGTACTAGATGTTTCTCCTACTGGTGTTGTGGTACTAGATGTTTCTCCTACTGGTGTTGTGGTACTAGATGTTCCTCCTACTGGTGTTGTGGTACTAGATGTTTCTCCTACTGGTGTTGTGGTACTAGATGTTCCTCCTACTGGTGTTGTGGTACTAGATGTTTCTCCTACTGGTGTTGTGGTACTAGATGTTCCTCCTACTGGTGTTGTGGTACTAGATGTTCCTCCTACTGGTGTTGTGGTACTAGATGTTTCTCCTACTGGTGTTGTGGTACTAGATGTTCCTCCTACTGGTGTTGTGGTACTAGATGTTTCTCCTACTGGTGTTGTGGTACTAGATGTTTCTCCTACTGGTGTTGTGTTGTGGTACTAGATGTTCCTCCTACTGGTGTTGTGGTACTAGATGTTCCTCCTACTGGTGTTGTGGTACTAGATGTTCCTCCTACTGGTGTTGTGGTACTAGATGTTCCTCCTACTGGTGTTGTGGTACTAGATGTTTCTCCTACTGGTGTTGTGGTACTAGATGTTCCTCCTACTGGTGTTGTGGTACTAGATGTTCCTCCTACTGGTGTTGTGGTACTAGATGTTCCTCATACTGGTGTTGTGGTACTAGATGTTCCTCCTACTGGTGTTGTGGTACTAGATGTTTCTCCTACTGGTGTTGTGGTACTAGATGTTCCTTCTACTGGTGTTGTGGTACTAGATGTTCCTCCTACTGGTGTTGTGGTACTAGATGTTTCTCCGACTGGTGTTGTGGTACTAGATGTTCCTCCTACTGGTGTTGTGTTGTGGTACTAGATGTTCCTCCTACTGGTGTTGTGGTACTAGATGTTCCTCCTACTGGTGTTGTGGTACTAGATGTTTCTCCTACTGGTGTTGTGGTACTAGATGTTCCTCCTGCTGGTGTTGTGGTACTAGATGTTTCTCCTACTGGTGTTGTGGTACTAGATGTTTCTCCTACTGGTGTTGTGTTGTGGTACTAGATGTTCCTCCTACTGGTGTTGTGGTACTAGATGTTCCTCCTACTGGTGTTGTGGTACTAGATGTTTCTCCGACTGGTGTTGTGGTACTAGATGTTTCTCCTACTGGTGTTGTGGTACTAGATGTTCCTCCTACTGGTGTTGTGTTGTGGTACTAAATGTTTCTCCTACTGGTGTTGTGGTACTAGATGTTCCTCCTACTGGTGTTGTGGTACTAGATGTTTCTCCTACTGGTGTTGTGGTACTAGATGTTCCTCCTACTGGTGTTGTGGTACTAGATGTTCCTCCTACTGGTGTTGTGGTACTAGATGTTCCTCCTACTGGTGTTGTGGTACTAGATGTTTCTCCTACTGGTGTTGTGTTGTGGTACTAGATGTTCCTCATACTGGTGTTGTGGTACTAGATGTTCCTCCTACTGGTGTTGTGGTACTAGATGTTTCTCCTACTGGTGTTGTGGTACTAGATGTTCCTCCTACTGGTGTTGTGGTACTAGATGTTCCTCCTACTGGTGTTGTGGTACTAGATGTTTCTCCTACTGGTGTTGTGGTACTAGATGTTCCTCCTACTGGTGTTGTGGTACTAGATGTTTCTCCTACTGGTGTTGTGTTGTGGTACTAGATGTTCCTCCTACTGGTGTTGTGGTACTAGATGTTCCTCCTACTGGTGTTGTGGTGTTAGACGTTTCCATAATATAATCAATGATAAAATGGTGAGCTGAGTAGACAGGCGAGAAAAAAATGTTTCTTTCACAAATGTTTTGAAGGCATCTTTGCAACATATCAATTTCACCATCTAGTCTGCATCCCAAATGGCCCCCCTATTCCCTTTTATAGTGCACTACTTTTGACCAGAGCCCTTTGGACCCTATTCCCTTATGGACCCTATTCCCCTATGGACACCGGTCAAACGTAGTGCACTAAACGTAGTGCACTATAAAAGGAATAGGGGGCTGTTTGGAAGGCAGGACACCATTTATCTCATTCAACCTCTGAGGCCCATTTAAAGGTCATGTGTCTGTACAATCTGACAAGGCTTTAGACAGTTGCCAACTTGGTTCATGTTTGATTGAAATATCATTTTAAATAACTTTTGAAAAACAAAAAGGGGAACATAATAACAGCAAGAGTCTGTAGGTAGGAGATGCAAAGGGAAAATTAAAAGTATGCATGTGTTTTTTTTCTTCTTCTCCAGTCCATAGCTAACCACATGTCATACATTAATTCATTAAATGTGTTTTTCATTTTTTTTTGGTTTTTAAAAGGTACAGTGGGACTTATAGTGGGAGGGGGGTGCTTCCCTCCTTTCTCATTGGTGTTTATGTGTACGTTAAAAGACCAAGTCAGCTATAGTGTATAATATAGAAGGGATCTCAGCACTGTTGGACCGGGCAGTTATACGCAGTACTTATAGACCAGTAAAAGTTATCTTTTACCTGTCTGGACGGGAGTACGGATCCCTTAGTCTTGAATCCTCCCTGGGAACTGCACTCCGAGGCACTGAAGTGGTCTGAACTAGTGGAGGATCTCTTGGAGAGAGTATCACAGCCTCCTACGAAGGTGTTGTCCAGAGGGAGCTCCTGAATCATGTGGTGTTTCTTCACGGAGACCGGCGTGTCCGCTTTGAGGTGGAACGCGGACTGCGGAGAAGCGGACTTGTAGTGCCGCGCTAGGTCTGGACTGGAGGGCTTGAAGGTGGTGGTAGGAGCAGCGTTCCAGTCAAAGCGACCGATGCCTTGCTCCTCCAGCTCGGCAGGCAGGCTGATGTTGCCGTTGATGGGCTCATGAGCCGGGTCATCCGGCTTGTTCTCCTCGATGGTGACAAAGTTCAGGAGGGAGCTTTTAGGCGACTTCCTTTTCTTACGCTTCTTCTTCTTGTTCTGCTTGTTCTCCTGGTTGGGAGACATCCACTCGGCGCCCTGCTTCTTTCTCTGGGCCGCCTTGAACCGCGAGGTGTGACGGCAGCGCACCAGGACTGTCACGAAGATCACCACAATCACCACCATCGCCCCGGCTACGATGGCGATCATGATGGTTAGATAGTCTCCGCTCTGGTAGGTCTCACTGCTCTCCCCGATGTTCCTATCCAGGGGCGTCTCCATGGTGCGGCGAATGAGGTCGTAGATAAACGTGGCGTTGCCGACCGTGTCGTTCACGTAGAGGAACACCAGCACCAGGGTGTGCAGGGACTTAGGGTAGCCCAGGTCGCTAATGTTCACGACCAGCCGATGGAGGCCGATGTCGGAGATAGCAGGCTTCTCCTCCAGGGTGATATTTCCTGTCACAGGGTCGATCCGGAACAGACCTTTGTTGTTGCCACTAACGATGGTGTACTTGAGCTCTGCGTTCATCCCTGTGTCACCGTCCACAGCAAAGACCTCGGCCACCACCGACCCAGGGATGGACGAGAGGGGGACCAGTTTGAAGGAGGTGTTGGAAGGAGGGTAGATGACGATGGGGGTGTTGTCGTTTACGTCGATGACATTGATGGTCACCTTGGCGGCCGAGGAACATGGCGGCCGCCCGCTATCCACCGCCCGGACGTCGAAGGTGTAAGAGCTCTGCTGCTCCCGGTCAAAGGATACGTTGGACTTTATTACTCCAGAGTACGGGTCTAGGATAAAGTTCTCGTTGTCGCTGAGTATCGAAAGCGTGACGGCGGCATTTTCCCCGGCGTCTGAGTCTGTGACGGTTATCACCCCCACCGTGCTGTACTTGGGCAGGTTCTCTGACACAAAGAACTGGAAGTGGTTGTGGGTGAACTTGGGGCTGTTGTCGTTTTCATCGAGTACTGTCACGATGACTGCCGCCTGGCTCTGGAGTGGAGGCGTCCCGTTGTCTCGGGCCGTTACCGTGAAGAGGAACCGATCCTGGTCCTCACGATCGAACACCCGGGAGGCCGTGAGGACACCGGTTTTACGGTCCAGGTCGAAGAACGAGGCGTTAGGGCCCAGCTGGTAGACGATCTCCGCGTTTTTCCCGCTGTCCTCGTCGGTGGCGCTGAGAGTCGTGAGGAAGAGATCGCGTTTGTTGTTCTCCATGACAGCCAGCTCGATGACAGGTTGGGTGAAGATCGGCGAGTTGTCATTTTCATCCTCCAGCCTCACCCTTACCAACGCTGTCTGGTTCAAGCTCGGCTTGCCGGAGTCGGAGGCTATGATTTTGAAGTTGTACTCTTTGGTCCCCTCGGAAGTCGAGCAGCGCCGATGTCTCTAGTAAATACTGGTTGTCGTACACCGCTTTGAGGTGAAAGGGGACGTCCTTCTCGATGAAACAGATGACTTTGCCATTGACATCCGTGTCCTTGTCCGACACGGTGATCAAAGCTATCTTGGTGTTGATTGGGTCTTTCTCTGAGAGGAACACAGTGCCGTTTATTGGACTGATGATATATCGCAGATCAATGTTTGGTGGATTGTCGTTCACGTCCGTCACGTTTATAGTTATGGTAGCTCTGGCCGGGCTGGAGCTGCCGTCGCTCGCTAACACAGATAACTTGTGTATGGCGGTCTCCTCTCTATCGAGGGGCCGCTGTACGGTTATAAGGCCAGTGGTGCCATTTAAAGCAAATAGTCTCTTGGTAGCTGGGGACACCTGTGTCCCGAACATGTATTTGATTTCGGCATTCGCCCCGACGTCTGCGTCCGTAGCCTGTAGCTGGACTACGGACGTCCCTATAGGCGAGTTCTCCGGTATGTGGACCTCTATCTGGTTCTCCTTGAACACCGGCTTGTTATCATTAACGTCTGTGACGGTGACTTGGAGGATGGCGGTGCTGGATTTCTGTGGCGTGCCTCCGTCCTCCACCTTGATTTTCATGACGTACGTATCCTTCTGTTCCCTGTCCAGGTTCTGCTGAACGATGAGCTGCGGCCACTTCTCCCCCTCGGGCGTCTCCACGATGTCCAACCCGAAGGCGCTTTGCCCGTTCACCAGCTGGTACTTGTGTACACTGTTGGGGCCTGTGTCGGGGTCGGTGGCGGAAGGGATGGCGAAACGACTGTTGATCAGCGTATTCTCCGGGATGGAGATGTTGATGACGGGAGACGGGAACATGGGAGCGTTATCGTTGGTGTCCTTGACTACGATCTTAATCTTTATCAATCTAAAGTAGTCGTTGGGTAAAATCACCACCTCGATTTCGAAGGAGCATTCGTTCTCCTCGAACGAGGGGCCGGGACAGAGCCTCTCCCTGTCGATACGATTGGAGGTTGTAAATATCTCTCCCGTGCTGCTCTGGACTCTGAGCAGAGGGTTGTCGCCGGCTTTAGACACCAGCCTGTAGACTAGATTAGCGCTAGCTCCGGTAGCGGCGTTCGTATGGGAGACGTTCAGGTCCTTTGGTATGTTTCCAATGAGAACGTTTTCCTGCAGTTCCTCTCTAATAGGATAGATCAGTTCTTGGGCTATAGAAGGGTCCATCCAAAAACAGGCAACAAGAGCAGCCAACAAGTAAAAATCTGTTAGATCCATGGTAACAACGGTCCCGTGGTTACAGTGTTCCACCCTGCCTTGCGGACTTTAAACGCTTCTTCTTCTTTCAATGCAATGTTGAATGTCAGAGTAAGGGATTGGTGAAATCTTGCATTTGAAGAAGGGCAGTTTCCACACACGGACAACCCTATGAATAGATAAATGAGTTGCATTAGAATTATTTCAGTAAACCCCAGATCGGGGGGGGGTTGGTCACACTTTTAGGTTTGGTGCTTAGATAGATTGTGTAAAATCAATCTGAAATATCCACCATTACATCACTCCATAAATATCCTAAATTTGATCATAATACTACAATACTACATAAGGTGGTATGGTGCTACAAAATAAAAACAACATCTAATCTCAAACACATGGCATCTCAGTGTCCTTGATTAATGAATTTAAACATGAACTTAACTTCAATATATCTGAATTGTTGTAATCTACCATTTACCCATCTCCTCTTCTAGTTGACTCCTCGACACTTATTTTTTCCGTTATATCCCAAACATCCCTTAGGATAATATAATACTGCAGCAAGCGTTCAAGCAGCCATTCAAGTCTGTGACTTAGCCCTCTTCTCCCCCAGACGTTAATACATTATGCCCATGACCATTCCTCAACGCCTCTATAAGCACTTCGCCGTTGTAACTTCTGAGAGCTACAGGCAGCCTGACATTACATTACGCTTAAATTATCGTGATTAAATAGGATGTAGAATCGAATCAAAATACCCTGTGTTTGAATTTTTCAAAGGATGAAATTTAACCATTATTTAACCGTTGTAAATAGGCAGCAACAATAAATCTATTTTCTTTTAAATGTATACCATTAATAGTGCGGTGTGAATATTCTTACCGTTATCCAAAATAAAATCCTCTTTAGTGCGTGAGATAATTGGAATGCGTTTTCTTCTGATGCCCAAAATTGCGGCTGTGCATAGTAACCTCCTCTCTTATTCGATACAAATCCTATTCGGAGTTGCAATATCCTGTTTTTTACTCCGGTTGGTAAGATATCGGTATTGATCGCAGCCGTTAGATTTCTTCAAGTCCAAGTCTGTGAAGCGCAATGCCTTTTTTGGTTCTCCTGATATAACAGACTGTGAGGGAAGAGGAAAAGACAGCGCTGGCGAGGAGAGACACAAAATGAATTATATTTCTAAACGTTTTCACAGTTCGTTTTTTGCCATTGAACTTTTACATGAAAAGCGTTGACGCTCCCGTTCAGTCGGTCATATAATGTCGACTGCGGCTGATTCTCCTCTTCTCACATACAAAACCAGTGGCGAGCGGCGGGTTCCTCGGACCATGAAGTCATTCTGCATCACCGGTAGCTCTGTTTTTTGTTTGTGTGCCGGTGGTAGCCTACGGTAAAATAGTCAGCTTGGCTTGCTACCTGTTTAGCTGAAAGAACCCACTGATACCGTAACACACACGGCTTGCTTGTCCCAGCATGTGTCAACTTCACTGAGATTCTCCATTGAAATTGCGCCTCCTTTCGTGTTCCAAATTTTTTTTAAATAGAACAAATATCAGAAATACAAAATATTCACAGTCTTTGGAACGCATCTAATTGAATCCGTGATAGCCCGTATCAAGTCCATTCGGTGCTATGACGGTGTGGAACGGTGAGTAGCGCGTTCCCCCTTTCACTCTCTCCTAGAACGGAATATCTTGCACTAACTCTGAATAAACCCATAGGGGGTGAAGTATAACACGTCGCCACCTCCGAACCCTCCTCATTGGACGCCCCTCTCTATTACAGGTTCGCTGATGGGGGGGGATCCGAAAATAGATCTGATTGGTCGAGAGGAACGTCCGTTACATCGGTTACCAGGCACCACGACCAGACTGATGAAAGTGTTGGTGAGATTGCTGCAGGCTGCGGAGATGCTCCCAGGCTTGAGACGATTCATTCACTGCACCAACTTACTGTTGTTATTATTATCTCAAGACTTTCCGTTCGATATCCGTGAAATGAGAGCTTTATATGGATGTTTATTATAGTATCATTAAACAAGGAACAGAGGAGACCAACCTTGTGCATATGATTTGTCAGTTACACTGGCCACCGTTGGGATACTGGCCACAGCAGTTAAAATAGCGTAGATTCCATGAAATAGAGCAATGGGCTTTATAGAAGTGAGCGTATGACATATCAGTGATCAGCTGAAGTTATATTCCAGGTTAAGTATTAATGATTATTAACACAATATCATTGGTGTAATAGGTCAAGTCATTTGTCCATTAGGGATACCAGGCTATTACAGAGTTAATCAATACTTGCCTGATAGCTTTATTACATTAAACTATTCCAATGTTACCCGACGTCTCTTTATAAACAGTAACAAATCCCTTTGGAATTGGTATTTAGCTTCTTTCAGTGTGAGAAATAAATAAACTATCAGAAGAGAATTTACACATCAAAAGGTGTTAGAAATATTGATTTATGACTTGTCATTCCTGAATTTGAATGCAGTTAGCTATTTCCCACTCCTATTTTACACCCATCTGTGTGAGTTCCTCTGATCTGACAGAGAGAGAGAGACAGAGAAAAAGAGAGAGAGAGAGAGAGAGAGAGAGAAGAGAGAGAGAGAGAGAGAAGGAGAGAGAGAGAGAGAGACAGAAAAAAAAGAGAGAGAGAGAGAGAGAGACAGAAAAAAAAGAGAGAGAGAGAGAGAGAAAGAAAGAAGGAGAGAGAAAGGGAGAGAGAGAGACAGAAAAAGAGAGAGAGAGAGAGAGAGAGAGAAAAAAGAGAGAGAGAGAGAGAGGGAGAGAGAGAGGGAGAGAAAGAAAGAAAGAAGGAGAGAGAGAGAGAGAGAGAGAGAGAGAGAGAGAAAGAGAGAGAGAGAGAGAGGGAGAGAGAGAAAGAGACAGAAAGAGAGTGACTGTGTGTTGGACACGGTCATGCAGCAGCAGTAGTTCGTCACCAGTGTGTTTTACGGTAAACACTACCATCTAGAGGTTGTCGTGGTGAAATGCCTGTTGAGTCGATGACCACAGCACTCTGTATTTCACACACATATTCATGTGGTAATTTAATAAGTAAAGTATGTCTCTCATCCACCCTTTGGTGAACAACACCTTCTTTGTGCTAAATAGTAGATGACATGTTTCTGCCAAGAGAGAAAGAGAGAGAGTGCTTTTTCCAGACCACAGCCTCACCAGCCATAACCTCACCCCCACCACAACCAGCCCAGACCACCACAACCAGCCCAGACCACCACCACCAGCCCAGACCACCACCACCAGCCCAGACCACCACAACCAGCCCAGACCACCACCACCACAACCAGCCGACACCACAACCAGCCCAGACCACCACAACCAGCCCAGACCACCACAACCAGCCCAGACCACCACCACCAGCCCAGACCACCACAACCACAACCAGCCCAGACCACCACAACCAGCCCAGACCACCACAACCAGCCCAGACCACCACCACCAGCCCAGACCACCACCACCAGCCCAGACCACCACAACCAGCCCAGACCACCACAACCAGCCCAGACCACCACAACCACAACCAGCCCAGACCACCACAACCAGCCCAGACCACCACAACCAGCCCAGACCACCACAACCAGCCCAGACCACCACCACCAGCCCAGACCACCACAACCACAACCAGCCCAGACCACCACAACCAGCCCAGACCACCACAACCAGCCCAGACCACCACAACCAGCCCAGACCACCACAACCAGCCCAGACCACCACAACCAGCCCAGACCACCACAACCAGCCCAGACCACCACAACCACAACCAGCCCAGACCACCACAACCAGCCCAGACCACCACAACCACAACCAGCCCAGACCACCACAACCAGCCCAGACCACCACAACCAGCCCAGACCACCACCACCCCAACCAGCCCAGACCACCACAACCAGCCCAGACCACCACAACCACAACCAGCCCAGACCACCACAACCAGCCCAGACCACCACAACCACAACCAGCCCAGACCACCCCAACCAGCCCAGACCACCACAACCAGCCCAGACCACCACAACCAGCCCAGACCACCACAACCACAACCAGCCCAGACCACCCCAACCAGCCCAGACCCCCACAACCAGCCCAGACCACCACAACCAGCCCAGACCACCACAACCAGCCCAGACCACCACAACCACAACCATCCCAGACCACCACAACCACAACCAGCCCAGACCACCAAAACCAGCCCAGACCACCACAACCACAACCAGCCCAGACCACCACAACCAGCCCAGACCACCACCACCAGCCCAGACCACCACAACCACAACCAGCCCAGACCACCACCACCACCACCAGCCCAGACCACCACAACCAGCCCAGACCACCACCACCCCAACCAGCCCAGACCACCACAACCAGCCCAGACCACCCCAACCAGCCCAGACCACCACAACCACAACCAGCCCAGACCCCCACAACCAGCCCAGACCACCACAACCAGCCCAGACCACCACAACCACAACCAGCCCAGACCACCACAACCAGCCCAGACCACCACAACCAGCCCAGACCACCACAACCAGCCCAGACCACCACAACCACAACCAGCCCTAACACCCAACCTACTGAGACCACTCCAACCAGCCAAATCCTCACTCAACCTACCCACACCCAACCATCCCCACCCCAAGCAGAGCAACAGGACCAACCCCCCCACACTAATGAACCAGGCTGTAAGCAGAGCAACAGGACCCCCCCACACTAATGAACCAGGCTGTAAGCAGAGCAACAGGGCCAACCCCCCCCACACACTAATGAACCAGGCTGTAAGCAGAGCAACAGGACCAACCCCCCCACACTAATGAACCAGGCTGTAAGCAGAGCAACAGGACCACCCCCCCCACACTAATGAACCAGGCTGTAAGCAGAGCAACAGGACCAACCCCCCCACACTAATGAACCAGGCTGTAAGCAGAGCAACAGGACCAACCCCCCCCACACTAATGAACCAGGCTGTAAGCAGAGCAACAGGACCAACCCCCCCACTAATGAACCAGGCTGTAAGCAGAGCAACAGGACCACCCCCCCAAACTAATGAACCAGGCTGTAAGCAGAGCAACAGGACCCCCCCCACACTAATGAACCAGGCTGTAAGCAGAGCAACAGGACCAACCCCCCCCACACTAATGAACCAGGCTGTAAGCAGAGCAACAGGACCAACCCCCCCACACTAATGAACCAGGCTGTAAGCAGAGCAACAGGACCAACCCCCCCACACTAATGAACCAGGCTGTAAGCAGAGCAACAGGACCAACCCACCCCCACACTAATGAACCAGGCTGTAAGCAGAGCAACAGGACCAACCCCCCCACACTAATGAACCAGGCTGTAGCAGAGCAACAGGACCAACCCCCCCACTAATGAACCAGGCTGTAAGCAGAGCAACAGGACCAACCCACCCCCACACTAATGAACCAGGCTGTAAGCAGAGCAACAGGACCGACCCCCCCACACTAATGAACCGTGCTGTAAGCAGAGCAACAGGACCCACCCCCCACTAATGAACCAGGCTGTAAGCAGAGCAACAGGACCAAACCCCCCACACTAATGAACCAGGCTGTAAGCAGAGCAACAGGACCAACCCCCCCCACACTAATGAACCAGGCTGTAAGCAGAGCAACAGGACCCCCCCCCCACACTAATGAACCAGGCTGTAAGCAGAGCAACAGGACCAACCCCCTCCACTAATGAACCAGGCTGTAAGCAGAGCAACAGGACCCCCCCCCACTAATGAACCAGGCTGTAAGCAGAGCAACAGGACCAACCCCCCCACTAATGAACCAGGCTGTAAGCAGAGCAACAGGACCCCCCCCACTAATGAACCAGGCTGTAAGCAGAGCAACAGGACCAACCCCCCCACACTAATGAACCAGGCTGTAAGCAGAGCAACAGGACCAACCCCCCCACACTAATGAACCAGGCTGTAAGCAGAGCAACAGGACCAACCCCCCCACACTAATGAACCCCCCCAAGCCCCATTCTGTTGGTTAAGGTCTTGTAAATAACCATTTCACTGTAAGGTTTACACCTGTTGCATTCAACGCATGTGACGAATATAATTTAATTTAATTTGCTTTGATTGTAAGAGGTATGTATCAAATGCTTAACATTCTCAGCTACTGTAGTGGGTCCGAGGCCTAAACCATACAGAAACAACGCTAGACACTAAGGAACACAAATATTTTACTATTTCATCCCAGACTTCATCAAATACATTTGGAAATACACACATTGTCATCCTACAAGAAACATGGTATAGAGGAGATGGACCCACTGGTTGTCCTCTAGGTTACAGAGAGCAGGTAGTCCCATCCACCAAACTACCAGGTGTGTGGTATAGAGGAGATGGACCCACTGGTTGCCCTCTAGGTTACAGAGAGCAGGTAGTCCCATCCACCAAACTACCAGGTGTGTGGTATAGAGGAGATGGACCCACTGGTTGTCCTCTAGGTTACAGAGAGCTGGTAGTCCCATCCACCAAACTACCAGGTGGGTGGTATAGAGGAGACGGACCCACTGGTTGCCCTCTAGGTTACAGAGAGCTGGTAGTCCCATCCACCAAACTACCAGGTGTGTGGTATAGAGGAGATGGACCCACTGGTTGTCCTCTAGGTTACAGAGAGCTGGTAGTCCCATCCACCAAACTACCAGGTGTGTGGTATAGAGGAGATGGACCCACTGGTTGTCCTCTAGGTTACAGAGAGCTGGTAGTCCCATCCACCACACTACCAGGTGTGTGGTATAGAGGAGATGGACCCACTGGTTGCCCTCTAGGTTACAGAGAGCAGGTAGTCCCATCCGGCAAACTAAGATTTGTGAAACAGGGAAGAGACTCAGGGGGTATGCTAATTTGGTATAGAGCAGACCTAACCCACTCCGTTAAATTAGTCAAAACAGGAACCTTTTACATCTGGCTAGAAATTAGTGAAGACATCAAAACTATGAAATAACACATAGGGAATCATGTAGTAACCAAAAAAAAGTGTTAAACAAATCTAAATATATTTTATATTTGAGATTCTTCAAAGAAGCCTCTCTTTGCCTTGATGACAGCTTTGCACACTCTTGGCATTCTCTCAAACAGCTTCATGAGGAAGTCACCTGGAATGCATTTCAACTAACAGTTGTGCCTTGTTAAAAGTTAATTTGTGGAATTTCTTTCCTTCTTAATGCGTTTGAGCCAATCAGTTGTGTTGTGACAAGGTAGGGGTGGTATACAGAACATAGCCTTATTTGATAAAAGACCAAGTCCATATTATGGCAGGGACCAGCTTAAATAAGCAAAGAGAAACAACAGTCCATCATTACTTTAAGTTATGAAGGTCAGTCAATCTGGAAAATTTCAAGAACTTTGAAAGTTTCTTCAATGCAATCGTTAAAACCATCAAGCACTATGATGAAACTGTCTCTCAGGAGGACGGCCACAGGAAAGGAAGAGAGTTCAATAGAGTTAAATGCACCTCAGATTGCAGCCCAAATAAATTCAAGTAACAGAGACATCTCAACATCAACAGTTCAGAGGAGACTGCGTGAATCAGGCCTTCATGGTTGAACTGCTACAAAGAAACCACTACTGAAGGACACCAATAAGAAGAAGAGACTTGCTTGGGCCAAGAAACACGATCAATGGACATTAGACCTGTGGAAATCTGTCCTTTTGAATGATGAGTCCAAATTTGAGATTTTTGGTTCCAACCGCCATGTCTTTTTGAGACGCAGAGTAGGTGAACGGATGATCTCTGCATGTGTGGTTCCCACCGTGAAGCATGGAGGAGGAGGTGTGATGGTGTGGGGGTGCTTTGCTGGTTACACTTTTGGTGACTTATTTTGAATTCAAGGTACACTTAACCAGCATGGCTACTACAGCATTCTGCAGCGTTACGCCATCCCATCTGGTTTGCGCTTAGTGGGACTATCATTCGTTTTTCAACCGGACGATGACCCAAAACACCTCCTGGCTGTGTAAGGGCTATTTGACCAATAAGGAGAGTGATGGAGTGCTGCATCAGATGACCTGGCCTCCACAATCACACAACCTCAACCCAATTTTAGATGGTTGGGGATGAGTTGGACCGCAGAGTGAAGGAAAAGCAGCCAAAAAGTGCTCAGCATATGTGGGAACTCCTGTTGGAAAAGTGTTCCAGGGGAAGCTGGTTGAGAGAATGCCAAGAGTGTGCAAAGCTGTCATCAAGGCAAAGGGTGGCTTTTGAAGAATCTCAAATCTCAAATATATTTTAATTTGTTTAACACTTTTTTGGTTACTACCTGATTCCATATGTGTTATTTTATAGTTTTGATGTATTCCCTATATATGTATTCCCTATATAGTAAATCTAAAATAAAAACCTTTAAATGAGTAGGTGTGTCCAAACTGTTGACTGGAACTGTACATGCAATCAACTGTTAAAGACTGTTAAAGACTTCCCATATTCACCCTGCACGCCCTAATTGACAGTCACACGAACCAAATCAAAGGTAAAGTCTTGTCATGCTTCATATACAGAGAGAGAGAGGGACAGAGACAGAGAGACAGAGAGAGAGAGACAGAGAGACAGAGAGAGAGAGAGAGAGAGAGAGAGAGAGAGAGAGAGAACAGCTGTACAGCAGAACTTGTTATCTCTGTAACGGATAATGATCAGTTATTTAACAGCAGCAGGTTAAACAGGATCTCTGCCTACACACATTGAAAACATTGTTTGTGCTCAACAAAAGATTACTATCAATAATATAAAGAGAAAGAGAACAAGAGAGAGAGAGAGAGAGAGAGAGAGAGAAGGAGAACAAGAGAGAGAGAGAGAGACAGAGACAGAGAGAGAGAGAGAGAGAAAGAGAACAAGAGAGAGAGAGAGAGACAGAGAGAGAGACAGAGAGAGAGAGAGAGAGAGACAGAGACAGAGAGAGAGACAGAGAGAGAGAGAGAGAGAGAGAGAGCACACAGAGAGAGAGAGAGACAGAGAGAGAGAGAGAGAGAGAGAGAGAGAGAGAGAGAGAGAGACACAGAGAGAGAGAGAGACAGAGCGAGAGAGAGAGAGAGAGAGAGAGAGAGAGAGAGAGAGAGAGAGAGAGAGAGAGAGAGAGAGAGACAGAGAGAGAGAGAGAGAGCAGAGAGAGAGAGAGAGAGAGAGAGAGAGAGAGAGAGAGAGAGAGAGAGAGAGACAGAGAGAGAGAGAGAGAGAGAGAGAGAGAGAGAGACAGAGAGAGAG
>NC_059457.1:92768462-92775962 GCF_905237065.1 Salmo salar
CTATTCCCTATATATAGTGCACTACTTTAGACCAGGTCCCTATAGAACCCTATTCCCTATATAGTGCACTACTTTAGACCAGGCCCCTATAGAACCCTATTGCCTATATAGTGCACTACTTTAGACCAGAGCCCTATTCCCTATATATAGTGCACTACTTTAGACCAGAGCCCTATAGAACCCTATTCCCTATATAGTGCACTACTTTAGACCAGGGCCCTATAGAACCCTATTCCCTATATAGTGCACTACTTTAGACCAGAGCCCTATAGAACCCTATTCCCTATATAGTGCACTACTTTAGACCAGAGCCCTATAGAACCCTATTCCCAATATAGTGCACTACTTTAGACCAGAGCCCTATAGAACCCTATTCCCTATATAGTGCACTACTTTAGACCAGAGCCCTATTCCCTATATATAGTGCACTACTTTAGACCAGAGCCCTATAGAACCCTATTCCCTATATAGTGCACTACTTTAGACCAGAGCCCTATAGAACCCTATTCCCAATATAGTGCACTACTTTAGACCAGGGCCCTATAGAACCCTATTCCCTATATAGTGCACTACTTTAGACCAGAGCCCTATAGAACCCTATTCCCTATATAGTGCACTACTTTAGACCAGAGCCCTATAGAACCCTATTCCCAATATAGTGCACTACTTTAGACCAGAGCCCTATAGAACCCTATTCCCTATATAGTGCACTACTTTAGACCAGAGCCCTATTCCCTATATATAGTGCACTACTTTAGACCAGAGCCCTATAGAACCCTATTCCCTATATAGTGCACTACTTTAGACCAGGGGCCTATAGAACCCTATTCCCTTTATAGTGCACTACTTTAGACCAGGGCCCTATAGAACCCTATTCACTATATAGTGCACTACTTTAGATCAGGGGCCTATAGAACCCTATTCCCTATATAGTGCACTATGTGGTTTAATTGGATATACTATGTGGTTTAATTGGATATACTATGTGGTTTAATTGGATATACTATGTGGTTTAATTGGATATACTATGTGGTTTAATTGGATATACTATGTGGTTTAAATGGATATACTGTGTGGTTTAATTGGATATACTATGTGGTTTAATTGGATATACTATGTGGTTTAATTGGATATACTATGTGGTTTAATTGGATATGCTATGTGGTTTAATAATTGGATATACTATGTGGTTTAATTGGATATACTATGTGGTTTAATAATTGGATATACTATGTGATTTAAATGGATATACTGTGTGGTTTAATTGGATATACTATGTGGTTTAATTGGATATACTATGTGGTTTAATTGGATATACTATGTGATTTAAATGGATATACTGTGTGGTTTAATTGGATATACTATGTGGTTTAATTGGATATACTATGTGGTTTAATTGGATATACTATGTGGTTTAATAATTGGATATACTATGTGGTTTAATTGGATATACTATGTGGTTTAATAATTGGATATACTATGTGATTTAAATGGATATACTGTGTGGTTTAATTGGATATACTATGTGGTTTAATTGGATATACTATGTGGTTTAATGAGATATACTATGTGGTTTAATTGGATATACTATGTGGTTTAATAACTGGATATACTATGTGGTTTAATAATTGGATATACTATGTTGTTTAATTGGATATACTATGTGGTTTAATAATTGGATATACTATGTGGTTTAATTGGATATACTATGTGGTTTAATAATTGGATATACTATGTGGTTTAATTGGATATACTATGTGATTTAAATGGATATACTGTGTGGTTTAATTGGATATACTATGTGGTTTAATTGGATATACTATGTGGTTTAATTGGATATACTATGTGGTTTAATTGGATATACTATGTGGTTTAATAATTGGATATACTATGTGGTTTAATTGGATATACTATGTGGTTTAATAATTGGATATACTATGTGGTTTAATAATTGGATATACTATGTGGTTTAATAATTGGATATACTTTGTTGTTTAATTGGATATACTATGTGGTTTAATAATTGGATATACTATGTGGTTTAATTGGATATACTATGAGGTTTAATTGGATATACTATGTGGTTTAATAATTGGATATACTATGTGGTTTAATTGGATATACTATGTGGTTTAATAATTGGATATACTATGTGGTTTAATTGGATATAATATGTGGTTTAATTGGATATACTATGTGGTTTAATAATTGGATATACTATGTGGTTTAATAATTGGATATACTATGAGGTTTAATTGGATATACTATGTTGTTTTTACCCTGAGAATCGTCCGTTGTTATATTTTAGTATTTTTTGCTCATAAAGGATGTGTGACTTAGTCTGAAGTCGGGGCGTACAGAGAAGATCCGTTCGGGTACGACCTCAGTATGTGACATCCTGTTTTAACAATCTACAGGTAACTTCCCTTGGTATTACCTCCAGGACTAGACTGGTATTACCTCCAGGACAGGACTAGACTGGTATTACCTCCAGGACTAGACTGAATCTGTATCAGGAACTTCCCTTGGTATTACCTCCAGGACTAGACTGGTATTACCTCCAGGACTAGACTGGTATTACCTCCAGGACTAGACTGGTATTACCTCCAGGACTAGACTGAATCTGTATTAGGTGACTTCCCTTGGTATTACCTCCAGGACTAGACTGAATCTGTACCAGGTGACTTCCCTTGGTATTACCTCCAGGACTAGACTGGTATTACCTCCAGGACTAGACTGGTATTACCTCCAGGACTAGACTGAATCTGTATTAGGTGACTTCCCTTGGTATTACCTCCAGGACTAGACTGAATCTGTACCAGGTGACTTCCCTTGGTATTACCTCCAGGACTAGACTGGTATTACCTCCAGGACTAGACTGAATCTGTATCAGGTGACTTCCCTTGGTATTACCTCCAGGACTAGACTGGTATTACCTCCAGGACTAGACTGAATCTGTACCAGGTGACTTCCCTTGGTATTACCTCCAGGACTAGACTGAATCTGTATCAGGTGACTTCCCTTGGTATTACCTCCAGGACTAGACTGGTATTACCTCCAGGACTAGACTGGTATTACCTCCAGGACTAGACTGAATCTGTACCAGGTGACTTCCCTTGGTATTACCTCCAGGACTAGACTGGTATTACCTCCAGGACTAGACTGGTATTACCTCCAGGACTAGACTGGTATTACCTCCAGGACTAGACTGAATCTGTATTAGGTGACTTCCCTTGGTATTACCTCCAGGACTAGACTGAATCTGTACCAGGTGACTTCCCTTGGTATTACCTCCAGGACTAGACTGGTATTACCTCCAGGACTAGACTGGTATTACCTCCAGGACTAGACTGAATCTGTACCAGGTGACTTCCCTTGGTATTACCTCCAGGACTAGACTGGTATTACCTCCAGGAGTAGACTGGTATTACCTCCAGGACTAGACTGGTATTACCTCCAGGACTAGACTGAATCTGTATTAGGTGACTTCCCTTGGTATTACCTCCAGGACTAGACTGGTATTACCTCCAGGACTAGACTGGTATTACCTCCAGGACTAGACTGGTATTACCTCCAGGACTAGACTGAATCTGTACCAGGTGACTTCCCTTGGTATTACCTCCAGGACTAGACTGGTATTACCTCCAGGACTAGACTGAATCTGTACCAGGTGACTTCCCTTGGTATTACCTCCAGGACTAGACTGGTATTACCTCCAGGACTAGACTGAATCTGTATCAGGTGACTTCCCTTGGTATTACCTCCAGGACTAGACTGAATCTGTATCAGGTAACTTCCCTTGGTATTACCTCCAGGACTAGACTGGTATTACCTCCAGGACTAGACTGAATCTGTACCAGGTGACTTCCCTTGGTATTACCTCCAGGACTAGACTGAATCTGTACCAGGTGAATTCCCTTGGTATTACCTCCAGGACTAGACTGGTATTACCTTCAGGACTAGACTGAATCTGTACCAGGTGACTTCCCTTGGTATTACCTCCAGGACTAGACTGAATCTGTACCAGGTGACTTCCCTTGGTATTACCTCCAGGACTAGACTGGTATTACCTCCAGGACTAGACTGAATCTGTATCAGGTGACTTCCCTTGGTATTACCTCCAGGACTAGACTGGTATTACCTCCAGGACTAGACTGGTATTACCTCCAGGACTAGACTGGTATTACCTCCAGGACAGGACTAGACTGGTATTACCTCCAGGACTAGACTGAATCTGTACCAGGTGACTTCCCTTGGTATTACCTCCAGGACTAGACTGGTATTACCTCCAGGACTAGACTGAATCTGTACCAGGTGACTTCCCTTGGTATTACCTCCAGGACTAGACTGAATCTGTATCAGGAATTTCCCTTGGTATTACCTCCAGGACTAGACTGGTATTACCTCCAGGACTAGACTGGTATTACCTCCAGGACTAGACTGAATCTGTATCAGGTGACTTCCCTTGGTATTACCTCCAGGACTAGACTGAATCTGTATCAGGTAACTTCCCTTGGTATTACCTCCAGGACTAGACTGGTATTACCTCCAGGACTAGACTGAATCTGTACCAGGTGACTTCCCTTGGTATTACCTCCAGGACTAGACTGAATCTGTACCAGGTGAATTCCCTTGGTATTACCTCCAGGACTAGACTGGTATTACCTTCAGGACTAGACTGAATCTGTACCAGGTGACTTCCCTTGGTATTACCTCCAGGACTAGACTGAATCTGTACCAGGTGAATTCCCTTGGTATTACCTCCAGGACTAGACTGGTATTACCTCCAGGACTAGACTGAATCTGTACCAGGTGACTTCCCTTGGTATTACCTCCAGGACTAGACTGGTATTACCTCCAGTACTAGACTGAATCTGTATCAGGTGACTTCCCTTGGTATTACCTCCAGGACTAGACTGGGTATTACCTCCAGGACTAGACTGGTATTACCTCCAGGACAGGACTAGACTGGTATTACCTCCAGGACTAGACTGAATCTGTGTCCGTCCCATCGACCCTAATAGTCAGAATATTCATTAAATGAGGTGATTAAGCATGGGTCCTTTAGGTAATAGCTGTGATCATGGAGCAGAGCGACAGATTGGTCCGCGTTAGGAGATGGTGCTGTTGGCTTGAAACAGGGTGAGGGGGTGAAGAGAGTGACATTCTGTCTCTGTGTGTGTGTGTGTGTGTGTGTGTGTGTGTGTGTGTGTGTGTGTGTGTGTGTGTGTGTGTGTGTGTGTGTGTGTGTGTGTGTGTGTGTGTGTGTGTGTTTGTTTGACATTCTCAGGTCTACGGCCCACTGCCCGCAGGGAGTCTACCGTACGCCCACCTGGCACGTTGGCATCACCTGAGTCCTGCTGTCCTCTTTTCCTCTCTGTGGTCACACACACACACACACACACACACACACACACACACACAGGCCACACAGACAGGCGGCAGGCAGACAGACAGACAGACAGACAGACAGACAGACAGACAGACAGACAGACAGACAGACAGACAGACGAACAGACAGACAGACAGACAGACAGACAGACAGACAGAAGACAGACAGACAGACAGACAGACAGACAGACAGGCGGCGGACAGACAGACAGACAGACAGACAGACAGACAGACAGACAGACAGACAGACAGACAGACAGACAGACAGAGGGCAGGGGGAAGGAGGCGGAGGCGGCAGGCGGCAGGCAGACAGACAGACAGACAGACAGACAGACAGACAGACAGACAGACAGACAGACAGACAGACAGACAGACAGACATCTCATTGTGGTATCAGCTTCTCAAACATTCAACTTGTGAAATGTGTTATTCAGAAGTTGATTGGTTTATCAGAACTCTCAGGGTGTCCGATTCCAGCTCCAAGGATCATTTAGAAAGCTAGTGCTGGTGTGTGTGTGTGTGTGTGTGTGTGTGTGTGTGTGTGTGTGTGTGTGTGTGTGTGTGTGTGTGTGTGTGTGTGTGTGTGTGATGCGTGTGTGTGGTGTTTGGTGTGTGTGGGTGTATGTGTGTGGTGTGTGTGTGTGTGTGACTGTGTGTGAATGTGTGTGTAATGTGTGTGTAATGTGTGTGTGTGTGTTTGTGGTGTGTTTCTAAGTGTAGTATGTATTGTGACTCTGATGACAACGACTAAGTTAACACCAGGTGCTTCCTGTCCAGGTGCTTCTTCTCGATATCAGTGAGAGAAACAGTTTGTAAACCAGTTAATGATTTACAAGACTGTACAGTCACAGTGGGATAACTGACGAGATGTTTTATCACAACGTGTCGTGATAGTGCAGCTGACGAACGTCCACGGTAGATGTTATATCACAACGTGTCGTGATAGTGCAGTAGACGAACGTCCAGGATAGATGTTATATCACAACGTGTCATGATAGTGCAGTTGACGAACGTCCAGGATAGATGTTATATCACAATGTGTCGTGATAGTACACATGATGAACGTCCAGGATAGATGTTATATCACAATGTGTCGTGATAGTACACATGATGAACATCCAGGATAGATGTTATATCACAACGTGTCGTGATAGTACAGTTGACGAACGTCCAGGATAGATGTTATATCACAACGTGTCGTGATAGTGCAGTTGACGAACGTCCAGGATAGATGTTATATCACAACGTGTCGTGATAGTACAGTTGACGAACGTCCAGGATAGATGTTATATCACAACGTGTCGTGATAGTGCAGTTGACGAACGTCCAGGATAGATGTTATATCACAACGTGTCGTGACAGTGCAGTTGACGAACGTCCAGGATAGATGTTATATCACAACGTGTCGCGATAGTACACATGATGAACATCCAGGATAGATGTTATATCACAACGTGTCGTGATAGTACAGTTGACGAACGTCCAGGATAGATGTTATATCACAACGTGTCTTGATAGTGCAGTTGACGAACGTCCAGGATAGATGTTATATCACAACGTGTCGTGATAGTACACATGATGAACGTCCAGGATAGATGTTATATCACAACGTGTCGTGATAGTACAGTTGATGAACGTCCAGGATAGATGTTATATCACAACGTGTCGTGATAGTGCAGTTGACGAACGTCCAGGATAGATGTTATATCACAACGTGTCGTGATAGTGCAGTTGATGAACCACCAGGATAGATGTTATATCACAACGTGTCATAATAGTACAGTTGACGAACGTCCAGGATAGATGTTATATCACAATGTGTCGTGATAGTACAGTTGATGAACGTCCAGGATAGATGTTATATCACAACGTGTCGTGATAGTGCAGTTGACGAACGTCCAGGATAGATGTTATATCACAACGTGTCGTGATAGTACACATGACGAACGTCCAGGATAGATTTTATATCACTGCAGTTGATGAAAGTCCAGCATAGATACACAGTCCAAAGTCTATCCCTGAATCCCAAATCAGCACATACTATTCCCTAGCTTCTAGTGTACTTAGATCTGTGCATTTGACTTCCTAGGGTTTAGGGTTTAGGGCTTA
>NC_059457.1:92783075-92788075 GCF_905237065.1 Salmo salar
GACTAAGGGACCAAGGGACCAAGAGACTAAGGGACCAAGAGACTAAGAGACCAAAGGACTAAGAGACTAAGGGACTAAGGGACTAAGAGACTAAGGGACGAAGAGACTAAGAGACTAAGGACTAAGAGACAAGGCTGAGACTAAGGACCAAGGGACTAAGAGACCAAGGGAGACCAAGGACCAAGGACTAAGGACCAAGGGACAGGACTAAGGGACCCATAGAGACTAAGGACTAAGAGATCAAGGAACTAAAAGAATGAAAGACAAGGTGACAAGGAGCTTGACTGTTGATCCAGGGAGAGGCCTAAGAGGGAAAAGGAGGGTTGTTGGTGTTTCACATCCTGTTTCCTCTTTAAGGTCATAATAGTCTCTGATAGTTAGACAGTATTCACATCCCAACAATCCCACGATGCACCTCACTTCCTGTTCACCCACCTAGACATTGACGGGCCGTTTCCCGGACACAGAGATTCTCCACTGACAACGCTTTATTAGTCCACGACTAGTCTCAATCTGTGTCCAGGAAACCGGACCGAAAGGTCCCAAACCTGAAGCTATAAAGCAGATAATTTTGTCAGTATGTACAAGCCCCTAACAGTCTCCCTCTGCTCCAGTGATACAGTACAATAGTCCTACGCTACAGCAGAGATGATACAGCAGGTTGCAGTGAGCAGGATATGCTTCGAGACAGAAGTGAAACGTGTTGTTGTTAAACTGAGTTGATCTCGTCTTTCAGCAGCTATCACTTCAGTACATCATTCACTCATACAGCAGATAAACTCAATCAGACAAATATTTTATTGTTTTTATGTCCTAAAACGTCCTTTAAAAAGCCAGCCTTTACTGTACATACAGGAAACATGATGTCTGCCAGTCAGCCAGTCAGGCAGTCAGCCAGTCAGCCAGTCAGGAAGTCAGGCAGTCACCCAGTCAGGCAGTCAGCCAGTCAGCCAGTCAGGCAGTCAGGCAGTCACCCAGTCAGGCAGTCAGGCAGCCAGTCATGCAGTCAGTCAGGCAGTCAGCCAGTCAAGCAGTCAGGTAGTCACCCAGTCAGACAGTCAGCCAGTCACCCAGTAAGGCAGTCAGGCAGTCAGGCTGTCAGTCACCCAGCCAGCCAGTCACCCAGTCAGGCAGTCAGGCAGTCAGCCAGTCACCCAGTCAGGCAGTCAGGCAGTCACCACCAGGCAGTCAGCCAGTCACCCAGCCAGGCAGTCACCCAACCAGGCAGTCACCCAGTCAGGCAGTCAGGCAGTCAGGCAGTCACCCAGTCACCCAGTCAGGCAGTCAGGCAGTCAGGCAGTCACCCAGTCAGGCAGTCACCCAGTCACAGCAGTCACCCAGCCAGGCAGTCACCCAGTCAGGCAGTCACCCAGTCAGGCAGTCAGGCAGTCACCCAGTCAGGCAGTAAGGCATTCAGGCAGTCAGGCAGTCACCCAGTCAGGCAGTCACCCAGTCAGGCATTCAGTCAGAAGTAATGTGGATGAAGAATGTAAAGATATAACAGGCTACCAGACAGAGGGACAGTCAATCAGGCTACCTGGGGTACACTTTAGGGTTCGGCCTTGCCTTCTTCGCTCCTCTCCTCTCCTCTCTGCTCTCTCTGCTCTCTCTTCTCTCTCTGCTCTCTCTTCTCTCTGCTCTCTCTTCTCTCTCTGCTCTCTTCTCTTTCTCTGCTCTCTCTGCCTCTCTCTCTCTCTCTCTCCTCTCTGCTCTCTCTTCTCTCTCTGCTCTCTCTGCTGTCTCTTCTCTCTCTGCTCTCTCTCTCTGCTCTCTCTACTCTCTGCTCTCTCTCCTCTCTCTTCTCTCTCTGCTTTCTCTCTCTGCTCTCTCTTCTCTCTGCTCTCTTCTCTCTCTGCTCTCTCAGCTCTCTCTGTTCTCTTCTCTCTCTTCTCTCTCTGCTCTCTCTGCTCTCTCTCAGCTCTCTCTTCTCTCTCTTCTCTCTCTCTCTCTCTTCTCTCTTCTCTCTCTGCTCTCTCTCTCTTCTCTCTGCTCTCTCAGTCTCCCTCTGCTCTCTCTTCTCTCTCTGCTCTCTCTTCTCTTCTCTCTCTCTTCTCTCTCTCTCTTCTCTCTCTTCTCTCTCTCTCTGCTCTCTCTACTCTCTATCACTCCTCTCCACATCAGCACAACTCAGAAGATATTGCAAAAAACTTTTCCCTCAGGTGAAACATTGTCATAGCCCATTAATCTTTTCAAACTTGGCCCCAGTCGGTTCGCTCCCGATCCTTAGGAGGGAGGGAAGGAGGGAAGGAGGCAGGGAGGGAAGGAGGGAACACTCCTTACTTTACCTCCTCTAATCGTCTCTTTTTAATGTAGTCAAGGAAGCATCCCAAATAGCACCCTACCACCCTCCGTAGTGCACTACTTTAGACCATATTCTGTGGGTTTAATGTCGTTCACTATTAATATTCTGTGGGTTTAAGATTGACTTACATTACTGTGAATATATACATAGCTACACATTTAGCATGTATATGTCATCCGTGTTGGGATTTGAACCCATGACCTTGGCATCACAGGACCACCAACATCACTAGATATTGCTAGTCAGCTGTCTTGACTAACAGACAGTGATACGAGAACTGTTGGGTTCCTTCATCAAAGGCCTGGATTCACACAGCGTCTCAGAGTAGGGATGCTGATTTAGGATCAGAGGCCTGGATTCACACAGCGTCTCAGAGTAGGGATGCTGATTTAGGATCAAAGGCCTGGATTCACACAGCGTCTCAGAGTAGGGATGCTGATTTAGGATCAAAGGCCTGGATTCACACAGCGTCTCAGACTAAGGGGTTCTGGTATCGGCCCCCTTATGATGGGAAAGGCAGTGCGATCCGACGCGTGAATACAAGCCAACGGCTGTAGAGTTTATTAAAGGTGTGAAACCAGCGCAGATGAGAACCCTGCGGAGTCAACGTCTGTGTGTGAGAACCAGATGTGAAGCTGAATAAATAAATGAAATGTTCTCCTACACTACTTTATAGACTCATTTAGAGCCTTGCTAGCACTAACACCTTTTAAAACCCTCCGGAACAGAAGTGTCCCAAATGGAACACTATTCCCTATATAGTGCACTACTTTAAACCAGGGCCCTATAGAACCCTATTCCCTATATAGTGCACTACTTTACACCAGGGCCCTATAGAACCCTATTCCCTATATATAGTGCACTACTTTACACCAGGATCCTATAGAACCCTATTCCCTATATATAGTGCACTACTTTAGACCAGGGCCCTATAGAACCCTATTCCCTATATAGTGCACTACTTTAAACCAGAGCCCTATAGAACCCTATTCCCTATATATAGTGCACTACTTTAGACCAGGACCCATGTGGTACTACACCATGTAGGGAATAGGGTAGTGTTTAGGACACACAGATGGTATCCCACAACAGAGATAAACCAGGGACCTCGAACACCCTACACCCATCGTCTCCCCTTAAAAATAATACAAAATGTACCTGATACAAATACGAAAGACAACGATTATATAATTAAGTCCTAGTTAATTCTTCTTCCTCCCAAAGCGTGCACTTGTTCACTTCCCTTCAACGACTTGAAAGGAAACGCCTGGTATGAGAAATATGGTGGCCATTCTCAGTCCTCCACTGGAACAACGATACGTTGCTTTTAGATTTATGGGAAGTAGCGAACCACGCTTCAGGAGAAAGGACATATTATTCGGACAAACCCCCCGTCCTCCTGAAACGAGGGACAGTGTTTTCCTGTTGTTTTCACTAATACTCGTGCCAGGGGGATGATACAAAGATGATGAAAGTAAACCCCAAATTACCCCAAATTAAAGCACAGGTCCCATATGGCTGAGCAGCACCCAGCCCTGAGCAGCACCCAGCCCTGAGCAGCATCCAGCCCTGAGCAGCACCCAGCCCTGAGCAGCACCCAGCCCTGAGGCAGCACCCAGCCCTGAGCAGCACCCAGCCCTGAGGCAGCACCCAGCCCTGAGCAGCACCCAGCCCTGAGCAGCACCCAGCCCGGAGCAGCACCCAGCCCTGAGCAGCACCCAGCCCTGAGCAGCACCGAGCCCTGAGCAGCACCCAGCCCTGAGCAGCACCGAGCCCTGAGCAGCACCCAGCCCTGAGCAGCACCCAGCCCTGAGGCAGCACCCAGCCCTGAGCAGCACCCAGCCGTGAGCAGCACCCAGCCCTGAGCAGCACCCAGCCCTGAGCAGCATGTTGCATAGCCACCGTGTTCGTCCATTATCTGGTGAAATAGGTTACTACAAGGCTAACTACTCTAGGTAATGTGGCTACAAACACACAGAATACACACAGAATACACACAGAAAACACACAGAAAACACACAGAATACACACAGTACAACGTCAGGACACAATGGATCACAACACACCTGTCACCGCTTCTCTGCATCATTTATTAAAACATATTGATCACAATGAATCTGATATTGAATTGTGGGACGACTGTAGGAAGTGGTTCGAAATTACCCCACTGCACTGTGATACCGCACAGGTGTGTGTGTGTGTGTGTGTGTGTGTGTGTGTGTGTGTGTGTGTGTGTGTGTGTGTGTGTGTGTGTGTGTGTGTGTGTGTGTGTGTGTGTGTGTCTGTCTGTGTGTTTGTGTGTGTGTGTGTCTGTGCGTGTCTGTGCGTGTCTGTGTGTTTGTGTGTGTGTGTGTGTGTGTGTGTGTGTGTGTGTGTGTGTGTGTGTGTGTGTCTGTGTGTGTGTGTGTGTGTGTGTGTGTGTGTCTGTCTGTCTGTCTGTCTGTCTGTCTGTCTGTCTGTCTGTCTGTCTGTCTGTCTGTCTGTCTGTCTGTCTGTCTGTCTGTGTGTGTGTGTGTGTGTGTGTGTGTGTGTGTGTGTGTGTGTGTGTGTGTGTGTGTGTGTCTGTGTGTCTGTGTGTGTGTGTGTGTGTGTGTCTGTGCGTGTCTGTGTGTTTGTGTGTGTGTGTGTGTGTGTGTGTGTGTGTGTGTGTGTGCGCGTCTCTGTCTGTCTGTCTGTCTGTCTGTCTGTCTGTCTGTCT
>NC_059457.1:92793075-92803075 GCF_905237065.1 Salmo salar
AAATGAAAAGTATGCATGTGTTTTTTTTCTTCTCCAGTCCATAGCTAACCACATGTCATACATTAATTCATTAAATGTGTTTTTCTTTTTTTGGTTTTTAAAAGGTACAGTGGGACTTATAGTGGGACTTATAGTGGGGGGGGGGGGTGCTTCCCTCCTTTCTCATTGGTGTTTATGTGTACGTTAAGACCAAGTCAGCTATAGTGTATAGTATAGAAGGGACCTCAGCACTGTTGGACCGGGCAGTTATATGCAGTACTTATAGACCAGTAAAAGTTATCTTTTACCTGTCTGGACGGGAGTACGGATCCCTTAGTCTTGAATCCTCCCTGGGAACTGCACTCCGAGGCACTGAAGTGGTCTGAACTAGTGGAGGATCTCTTGGAGAGAGTATCACAGCCCCCTACGAAGGTGTTGTCCAGAGGGAGCTCCTGAATCATGTGGTGTTTCTTCACGGAGACCGGCGTGTCCGCTTTGAGGTGAAACGCGGACTGCGGAGAAGCGGACTTGTAGTGCCGTGCTAGGTCTGGACTGGAGGGCTTGAAGGTGGTGGTAGGAGCAGCGTTCCAGTCAAAGCGACCGATGCCTTGCTCCTCCAGCTCGGCAGGCAGGCTGATGTTGCCGTTGATGGGCTCATGAGCCGGGTCATCCGGCTTGTTCTCCTCGATGGTGACAAAGTTCAGGAGGGAGCTTTTAGGCGACTTCCTTTTCTTACGCTTCTTCTTCTTGTTCTGCTTGTTCTCCTGGTTGGGAGACATCCACTCGGCGCCCTGCTTCTTTCTCTGGGCCGCCTTGAACCGCGAGGTGTGACGGCAGCGCACCAGGACTGTCACGAAGATCACCACAATCACCACCATCGCCCCGGCTACGATGGCGATCATGATGGTTAGATAGTCTCCGCTCTGGTAGGTCTCACTGCTCTCCCCGATGTTCCTATCCAGGGGCGTCTCCATGGTGCGTCGAATGAGGTCGTAGATAAATGTGGCGTTGCCGACCGTGTCGTTCACGTAGAGGAACACCAGCACTAGGGTGTGCAGGGACTTAGGGTAGCCTAGGTCGCTAATGTTCACGACCAGCCGATGGAGGCCGATGTCGGAGATAGCAGGCTTCTCCTCCAGGGTGATATTTCCTGTCACAGGGTCGATCCGGAACAGACCTTTGTTGTTGCCACTAACGATGGTGTACTTGAGCTCTGCGTTCATCCCTGTGTCACCGTCCACAGCAAAGACTTCGGCCACTACCGACCCAGGGATGGACGAGAGGGGGACCAGTTTGAAGGAGGTGTTGGAAGGAGGGTAGATGACGATGGGGGTGTTGTCGTTTACGTCGATGACATTGATGGTCACCTTGGCGGCCGAGGAACATGGCGGCCGCCCGCTATCCACCGCCCGGACGTCGAAGGTGTAGGAGCTCTGCTGCTCCCGGTCAAAGGATACGTTGGACTTTATTACTCCAGAGTACGGGTCTAGGATAAAGTTCTCGTTGTCGCTGAGTATCGAAAGCGTGACCGCGGCATTTTCCCCGGCGTCTGAGTCTGTGACGGTTATCACCCCCACCGTGCTGTACTTGGGCAGGTTCTCTGACACAAAGAACTGGAAGTGGTTGTGGGTGAACTTGGGGCTGTTGTCGTTTTCATCGAGTACTGTCACGATGACTGCCGCCTGGCTCTGGAGTGGAGGCGTCCCGTTGTCTCGAGCCGTTACCGTGAAGAGGAACCGATCCTGGTCCTCACGATCGAACACCCGGGAGGCCGTGAGGACACCGGTTTTACGGTCCAGGTCGAAGAACGAGGCGTTAGGGCCCAGCTGGTAGACGATCTCCGCGTTTTTCCCGCTGTCCTCGTCGGTGGCGCTGAGAGTCGTGAGGAAGAGATCGCGTTTGTTGTTCTCCATGACAGCCAGCTCGATGACAGGTTGGGTGAAGATCGGCGAGTTGTCATTTTCATCCTCCAGCCTCACCCTTACCAACGCTGTCTGGTTCAAGCTCGGCTTGCCGGAGTCGGAGGCTATGATTTTGAAGTTGTACTCTTTGGTCCCCTCGAAGTCGAGCAGCGCCGATGTCTCTAGTAAATACTGGTTGTCGTACACCGCTTTGAGGTGAAAGGGGACGTCCTTCTCGATGAAACAGATGACTTTGCCATTGACATCCGTGTCCTTGTCCGACACGGTGATCAAAGCTATCTTGGTGTTGATTGGGTCTTTCTCTGAGAGGAACACAGTGCCGTTTATTGGACTGATGATATATCGCAGATCAATGTTTGGTGGATTGTCGTTCACGTCCGTCACGTTTATAGTTATGGTAGCTCTGGCCGGGCTGGAGCTGCCGTCGCTCGCTAACACAGATAACTTGTGTATGGCGGTCTCCTCTCTATCGAGGGGCCGCTGTAGGGTTATAAGGCCAGTGGTGCTGTTTAAAGCAAATAGTCTCTTGGTAGCTGGGGACACCTGTGTCCCGAACATGTATTTGATTTCGGCATTCGCCCCGACGTCTGCGTCCGTAGCCTGTAGCTGGACTACGGACGTCCCTATAGGCGAGTTCTCCGGTATGTGGACCTCGATCTGGTTCTCCTTGAACACCGGCTTGTTATCATTAACGTCTGTGACGGTGACTTGGAGGATGGCGGTGCTGGATTTCTGTGGCGTGCCTCCGTCCTCCACCTTGATCTTCATGACGTACGTATCCTTCTGCTCCCTGTCCAGGTTCTGCTGAACGATGAGCTGCGGCCACTTCTCCCCCTCGGGCGTCTCCACGATGTCCAACCCGAAGGCGCTTTGCCCGTTCACCAGCTGGTACTTGTGTACACTGTTGGGGCCTGTGTCGGGGTCGGTGGCGGAAGGGATGGCGAAACGACTGTTGATCAGCGTATTCTCCGGGATGGAGATGTTGATGACGGGAGACGGGAACATTGGAGCGTTATCGTTGGTGTCCTTGACTACGATCTTAATCTTTATCAATCTAAAGTAGTCGTTGGGTAAAATCACCACCTCGATTTCGAAGGAGCATTCGTTCTCCTCGAACGAGGGGCCGGGACAGAGCCTCTCCCTGTCAATACGATTGGAGGTTGTAAATATCTCTCCCGTGCTGCTCTGGACTCTGAGCAGAGGGTTGTCGCCGGCTTTAGACACCAGCCTGTAGACTAGATTAGCGCTAGCTCCGGTAGCAGCGTTTGTATGGGAGACGTTCAGGTCCTTTGGTATGTTTCCAATGAGAACGTTTTCCTGCAGTTCCTCTCTAATAGGATAGATCAGTTCCTGGGCTATAGAAGGGTCCATCCAAAAACAGGCAACAAGAGCAGCCAATAAGTAAAAATCTGTTAGATCCATGGTAACAACGGTCCTGTGGTTACAGTGTTCCACCCTGTCTTGCGGACTTTAAACGCTTCTTCTTTTTCTTCTTCTTCTTTCAATGCAATGTTGAATGTCAGAGTGAGGGATTGGTGAAATCTTGCATTTGAAGAAGGGCAGTTTCCACACACGGACAACCCTATGAATAGATAAATGAGTTGCATTAGAATTATTTCAGTAAACCCCAGATCGGGGGGGTTGCTCACACTTTTAGGGTTGGTGCTTAGATAGATTGTGTAAAATCAATCTGAAATATCCACCATTACATCACTCCATAAATATCCTAAATTTGATCATAATACTACAATACTACATAATACTACAGCAAAGGTGGTATGGTGCTACAAAATAAAAACAACAAAATCTAATCTCAAACACATGGCATCTCAGTGTCCTTGATTAATGAATTTAACATGAACTTAACTTCAATATATCTGAATTGTTGTAATCTACCATTTACCCATCTCCTCTTCTAGTTGGCTCCTCGACACTTATTTTCCGTTACATCCGTTACATCCCTTAGGATAATATAATACTGCAGCAAGCTTCAAGCAGCCATTCAAGTCTGTGACTTAGCCCTCTTCTCCCCCCAGTCGTTAATACATTATGCCCATAACGGTTCCTCAACGCCTCTATAAGCACTTCGCCGTTGTAACTTCTGAGAGCTACAGGCAGCGACATTACATTACGCTTCAATTATTGTGATTAAATAGGATGTAGAATCGAATCAAAATACCCTGTGTTTGAATTTCAAAGGATGAAATTTAACCATTATTTAACCGTTGTAAATAGGCAGCAACAATAAATATATATATATTTTTTAAATGTATACCATTAATAGTGCGGTCTGAATATTCTTACCGTTATCCAAAATAAAATCCTCTTTAGTGCGTGAGATAATTGGAATGCGTTTTCTTCTGATGCCCAAAATTGCGGTTGTGCATAGTAACCTCCTCTCCGATTCGATACAAATCCTATTCAGAGTTGGAATATCCTGTTTTTTACTCCGGTTAGTAAGATATCGGTATTGATCACAGCCTTTAGATTTCTTCAAGTCCAAGTCTGTGAAGCGCAATGCCTTTTGGTTCTCCTGATATAACAGGCAGAGTTTGACTGTGAGGGAAGGAAAAGACAGCGCTGGCGAGGAGAGACACAAAATGAATTATATTTCTAAACGTTTTCACAGTTCGTTTTTTGCCATTGAACTTTTACATGAAAAGCGTTGACGCTCCCGTTCAGTCGGTCATATAATGTGGACTGCAGCTGATTCTCCTCTTCTCACAAACAAAACCAGCTGATCAGTGGCGAGCGGCGGGTTCCTCGGACCATGAAGTCATTCTGCATCACCGGTAGCTCCAATATCAGTCGTATTTATTTTTTATTTTTATTTTTTTTGTGCCGGTGGTAGCCTACAGTAAAATAGTCAGCTTGGCTTGCTAACTGTTTAGCTGAAAGCGCCCACTGATACCATAACACACACGGCTTGCTTGTCCCAGCATGTGTCAACTTCATTGAGGTTCTCCATTGAAATTGCGCCTCCTTTCGTGTTCCAAAAAAACAAAATAGAACAAATATCAGAAATAAAAAATATTCACAGTCTTTGGAACGCATCTAATTGAATCCGTGATAGCCCGTATCAAGTCCATTCGGTGCTATGACGGTGTGGAATGGTGAGTAGCGCTTTTCCCTTTCACTCTCTCGTAGAACGGAATATCTTGCACTAACTCTGAATAAACCCATAGGGGGTGAAGTATAACACGTCGCCACCTCCGAACCCTCCTCATTGGACGCCCCTCTCTATTACAGGTTCGCTGATGGAGGGGGGATCCGAAAATAGATCTGATTGGTCGAGAGGAACGTCCGTTACATCGGTTACCAGGCACCACGACCAGACTGATGAAAGTGTTGGTGAGATTGCTGCAGGCTGCGGAGATGCTCCCAGGCTTGAGACGATTCATTCACTGCACCAACTTACTGTTGTTATTATTATCTCAAGACTTTCCGTTCGATATCCGTGAAATGAGAGCTTTATAGGGATGTTTATTATAGTATCATTAAACAAGGAACAGAGGAGACCAACCTTGTGCATATGATTTGTCAGTTACACATGGCCACAGCAGTTAAAATAGCCTAGACTCCATGAAATAGAGCAATAGGCTTTATAGAAGTGAACGTATGACATATCACTGATCAGCTGAAGTTATATTCCAGGTTAAGTATTAATGATTATTAACACAATATCATTGGTGTAATAGGTCAAGTCATTTGTCCGCTAGGGATACCAGGCTATTACAGAGTTAATCAATACTTGCCTGATAGCTTTATTACATTAAACAATCCCAATGTTACCTGACGTCTCTTTATAAACAGTAACAAATCCCTTTGGAATTGGTATTTAGCTTCTTTCAGTGTGAGAAATAAATAAACTATCAGAAGAGAATTTACACATCTAAAGGTGTTAGAAATATTGATTTATGACTTGTCATTCCTGAATTTGAATGCAGTTAGCTATTTCCTACTCCTATTTTACACCCATCTGTGTGAGTTCCTCTGATCTGACAGAGAGAGAGAGAGACAGAAAAAAAGAGAGAGAGAGAGAAAGAGGGAGAGAGAGAGAGAGAGAGAGAGAGAGAGAGAGAGAAAGAAGGAGATAGAGAGAGGGAGAGAGAGGGAGAGAAATAAAGAAAGAAGGAGAGAGAGAGAGAGAGAAAGAAGGAGAGAAAGAAAAAGAGAGAGAGACAGAGAGAGAGAGAAAGAAGAGAGAGAGAGAGAGAGAGAGAGAGAGAGAGAGAGAGAAAGAAAGCAAGAAAGAGAGAGAGAGAGAGAGAGAGAAAGAGAGAGAGAGAGAGGGAGAGAGAGAGAGAGAGAGGGAGAGAAAGAAAGAAAGAAGGAGAGAGAGGGAGAGAGAGAGAAAGAGAGAAAGAAAGAAGGAGAGAGAGAGAGAGAGAGAGAGAGAGAGAGAGAGAGAGTGACTGTGTGTTGGACACGGTCTTGCAGCAGCAGTAGTTCGTCACCAGTGTGTTTTACGGTAAACACTACCATCTAGAGGTTGTCGTGGTGAAATGCCTGTTGAGTCGATGACCACAGCACTCTGTATTTCACACACATATTCATGTGGTAATTTAATAAGTAAAGTATGTCTCTCATCCACCCTTTGGTGAACAACACCTTCTTTGTGCTAAATAGTAGATGACATGTTTCTGCCAAGAGAGAGAGAGAGAGAGAGTGCTTTTTCCAGACCACAGCATCACCAGCCACAACCTCACCCCCACCACAACCAGCCCAGACCACCACCACCACCACAACCACAACCAGCCCAGACCACCACCACCACAACCAGCCCAGACCACCACAACCAGCCCAGACCACCCCCACCACAACCACAACCAGCCCAGAACACCACAACCAGCCCAGACTACCACAACCACAACCAGCCCAGACCACCACAACCAGCCCAGACCACCACAACCACAAGCCCAGACCACCACAACCAGCCCAGACCACCACCACCACCACACACCACAACCAGCCCAGACCACCACAACCAGCCCAGACCACCACCACCAGCCCAGACCACCACCACCAGCCCAGACCACCACAACCAGCCCAGACCACCACAACCAGCCCAGACCACCACAACCACAACCAGCCCAGACCACCACAACCAGCCCAGACCACCACAACCAGCCCAGACCCCCACAACCAGCCCAGACCACCACCACCAGCCCAGACCACCACAACCACAACCAGCCCAGACCACCACAACCAGCCCAGACCACCACAACCAGCCCAGACCACCACAACCAGCCCAGACCACCACAACCAGCCCAGACCACCACAACCAGCCCAGACCCCACAACCAGCCCAGACCACCACACCAGCCCAGACCACCACAACCAGCCCAGACCACCACAACCAGCCCAGACCACCACCACCAGCCCAGACCACCACCACCAGCCCAGACCACCACCCAACCAGCCCAGACCACCACAACCAGCCCAGACCACCACAACAACAACCAGCCCAGACCACCACAACCAGCCCAGACCACCACAACCAGCCCAGACCACCACAACCAGCCCAGACCCACAACCAGCCCAGACCACCACAACCAGCCCAGACCACCACAACCAGCCCAGACCACCACAACCACAACCAGCCCAGACCACCACAACCACAACCAGCCCAGACCACCACAACCACAACCAGCCCAGACCACCACAACCACAACCAGCCCAGACCACCACAACCCCAACCAGCCCAGACCACCACAACCACAACCAGCCCAGACCACCCCAACCAGCCCAGACCACCACAACCACAACCAGCCCAGATCACCACATCCAGCCCAGACCACCCAAACCCCAACCAGCCCAGACCACCCAAACCATCCTCAACCCAACCAGCCCAGACCACCCCAACCAGCCCAGACCCCCACAACCAGCCCAGACCACCACAACCAGCCCAGACCACCACAACCAGCCCAGACCACCACAACCACAACCATCCTCAGACCACCACAACCACAACCAGCCCAGACCACCAAAACCAGCCCAGACCACCACAACCACAACCAGCCCAGACCACCACAACCAGCCCAGACCACCACCACCAGCCCAGACCACCACAACCACAACCAGCCCAGACCACCACCACCACCACCAGCCCAGACCACCACCACCAGCCCAGACCACCACCACCAGCACAGACCACCACAACCAGCCCAGACCACCACCACCCCAACCAGCCCAGACCACCACAACCAGCCCAGACCACCACAACCACAACCAGCCCAGACCCCCACAACCAGCCCAGACCACCACAACCAGCCCAGACCACCACAACCACAACCAGCCCAGACCACCACAACCAGCCCAGACCACCACAACCAGCCCAGACCACCACAACCAGCCCAGACCACCACAACCACAACCAGCCCTAACACCCAACCTACTGAGACCACTCCAACCAGCCAAATCCTCACCTCAACCTTACCCACCCCCATCCATCCCCACCCCAACCAGCCCTAACCCCACCCCAACCAGCCCTAACCACCACCCCAACCAGCCCTAACCCCCACCCCCCACCCCCATCCAACCCCACCCCTAAGCAGAGCAACAGGACCAACCCCCCCCACACTAATGAACCAGGCTGTAAGCAGAGCAACAGGACCAACCCCCCCCACACTAATGAACCAGGCTGTAAGCAGAGCAACAGGACCAACCCCCCACACTAATGAACCAGGCTGTAAGCAGAGCAACAGGACCAACCCCCCCCACACTAATGAACCAGGCTGTAAGCAGAGCAACAGGACCAACCCCCCACACTAATGAACCAGGCTGTAAGCAGAGCAACAGGACCACCCCCCCCCCACTAATGAACCAGGCTGTAAGCAGAGCAACAGGACCACCCCCCCACACTAATGAACCAGGCTGTAAGCAGAGCAACAGGACCAACCCCCACACTAATGAACCAGGCTGTAAGCAGAGCAACAGGACCAACCCCCCCACCACTAATGAACCAGGCTGTAAGCAGAGCAACAGGACCAACCCCCACACTAATGAACCAGGCTGTAAGCAGAGCAACAGGACCAACCCCCCCCACACTAATGAACCAGGCTGTAAGCAGAGCAACAGGACCAACCCCCCCCACACTAATGAACCAGGCTGTAAGCAGAGCAACAGGACCAACCCCCCCACACTAATGAACCAGGCTGTAAGCAGAGCAACAGGACCCCCCCACCACTAATGAACCAGGCTGTAAGCAGAGCAACAGGACCAACCCCCCCACACTAATGAACCAGGCTGTAAGCAGAGCAACAGGACCGACCCCCCACACTAATGAACCAGGCTGTAAGCAGAGCAACAGGACCAACCCCCCCACACTAATGAACCAGGCTGTAAGCAGAGCAACAGGACCAACCCCCCCACACTAATGAACCAGGCTGTAAGCAGAGCAACAGGACCCCCCCCACACTAATGAACCAGGCTGTAAGCAGAGCAACAGGACCACCCCCCACACTAATGAACCAGGCTGTAAGCAGAGCAACAGGACCCCCCCCACTAATGAACCAGGCTGTAAGCAGAGCAACAGGACCCCCCCCCACTAATGAACCAGGCTGTAAGCAGAGCAACAGGACCAACCCCCCACACTAATGAACCAGGCTGTAAGCAGAGCAACAGGACCAACCCCCCCACACTAATGAACCAGGCTGTAAGCAGAGCAACAGGACCAACCCCCCCCACACTAATGAACCCCCCAAGCCCCATTCTGTTGGTTAAGGTCTTGTAAATAACCATTTCACTGTAAGGTTTACACCTGTTGCATTCAACGCATGTGACGAATATAATTTAATTTAATTTGCTTTGATTGTAAGAGGTATGTATCAAATGCTTAACATTCTCAGCTACTGTAGTGGGTCCGAGGCCTAAACCATACAGAAACAACGCTAGACACTAAGGAACACAAATATTTTACTATTTCATCCCAGACTTCATCAAATACATTTGGAAATACACACATTGTCATCCTACAAGAAACATGGTATAGAGGAGATGGACCCACTGGTTGTCCTCTAGGTTACAGAGAGCAGGTAGTCCCATCCACCAAACTACCAGGTGGGTGGTATAGAGGAGGTGGACCCACTGGTTGCCCTC
>NC_059457.1:92808075-92815575 GCF_905237065.1 Salmo salar
AGATTAGGACGTGTGTGTATGTGTGTGTGTGTGTGTGTGTGTGTGTGTGTGTGTGTGTGTGTGTGTGTGTGTGTGTGTGTGTGTGTGTGTTGTATGTTGTGTGTGTGTATGTTGTGTGTGTGTATGTTGTGTGTGTGTGCCAAGACATGTTTGGAAGATGACGTTAAAAGGTAAGACGTAGAAATGGTTTGAATAATCAGAGAATTACTGAACCAAACCTGGACCATGTATAACCTCGACATTCCTCATATCCTGTCAACTCATTTTATTCTCGACTCTCAGTGGGTTTCAACACACAGAGGTCGAAGCTCTGTCACCTCCACTAATGGTCTCATATGTCCTGATAGAGAGACACTACTTTAGGTCTCAGGACATCATCACAGTTCTCTACGTCCTGATAGATAGACACTACTTTAGGTATCAGGACATCACCATAGTTCTCTATGTCCTGATAGATAGACACTACTTTAGGTATCAGGACATCACCATAGTCTCTATGTCCTGATAGATAGACACTACTTTAGGTCTCAGGACATCACTGTTGTTCTCTATGTCCTGATAGAGAGACACTACTTTAGGTCTCAGGACATCACCATAGTTCTCTATGTCCTGATAGATAGACACTACTTTAGGTCTCAGGACATCACCATAGTTTTCTATGTCCTGATAGAGAGACACTACTTTAGGTATCAGGACATCATCACAGTTCTCTATGTCCTGATAGATAGACACTACTTTAGGTCTCAGGACATCACCATAGTTCTCTATGTCCTGATAGATAGACACTACTTTAGGTCTCAGGACATCACCATAGTTCTCTATGTCCTGATAGATAGACACTACTTTAGGTCTCAGGACATCACCATAGTTCTCTATGTCCTGATAGATAGACACTACTTTAGGTATCAGGACATCATCACAGTTCTCTATGTCCTGATAGAGAGACACTACTTTAGGTATCAGGACATCATCACAGTTCTCTATGTCCTGATAGATAGACACTACTTTAGGTCTCAGGACATCATCACAGTTCTCTATGTCCTGATAGATAGACACTACTTACCTTCTCATGTCACTGTACAAGGCACCTATCCCAAATGGCTCACTATTCCCTATATAGTGCACTACTTTAGACCAGAGCCCTATTCCCTATATAGTGCACTACTTTAGACCAGAGCCCTATTCCCTATATAGTGCACTACTTTAGACCAGGGCCCTATAGAACCCTATTCCCTATATAGTGCACTACTTTAGACCAGGGCCCTATAGAACCCTATTCCCTATATAGTGCACTACTTTAGACCAGAGCCCTATTCCCTATATATAGTGCACTACTTTAGACCAGAGCCCTATTGAACCCTATTCCCTATATAGTGCACTACTTTAGACCAGAGCCCTACAGAACCCTATTCCCAATATAGTGCACTACTTTGGACCAGAGCCCTATAGAACCCTATTCCCTATATAGTGCACTACTTTAGACCAGAGCCCTATTCCCTATATATAGTGCACTACTTTAGACCAGGTCCCTATAGAACCCTATTCCCTATATAGTGCACTACTTTAGACCAGGGCCCTATAGAACCCTATTGCCTATATAGTGCACTACTTTAGACCAGAGCCCTATTCCCTATATATAGTGCACTACTTTAGACCAGAGCCCTATAGAACCCTATTCCCTATATAGTGCACTACTTTAGACCAGAGCCCTATAGAACCCTATTCCCAATATAGTGCACTACTTTAGACCAGAGCCCTATAGAACCCTATTCCCTATATAGTGCACTACTTTAGACCAGAGCCCTATTCCCTATATATAGTGCACTACTTTAGACCAGAGCCCTATAGAACCCTATTCCCTATATAGTGCACTACTTTAGACCAGGGGCCTATAGAACCCTATTCCCTTTATAGTGCACTACTTTAGACCAGGGCCCTATAGAACCCTATTCACTATATAGTGCACTACTTTAGACCAGGGGCCTATAGAACCCTATTCCCTATATAGTGCACTATGTGGTTTAATTGGATATACTGTGTGGTTTAATTGGATATACTATGTGGTTTAATTGGATATACTATGTGGTTTAATGAGATATACTATGTGGTTTAATTGGATATACTATGTGGTTTAATAATTGGATATACTATGTGGTTTAATAATTGGATATACTATGTTGTTTAATTGGATATACTATGTGGTTTAATAATTGGATATACTATGTGGTTTAATTGGATATACTATGTGGTTTAATAATTGGATATACTATGTGGTTTAATTGGATATACTATGTGATTTAATTGGATATACTATGTGGTTTAATTGGATATACTATGTGGTTTAATGAGATATACTATGTGGTTTAATTGGATATACTATGTGGTTTAATAATTGGATATACTATGTGGTTTAATTGGATATACTATGTGGTTTAATAATTGGATATACTATGTGGTTTAATAATTGGATATACTATGTGGTTTAATAATTGGATATACTATGTTGTTTAATTGGATATACTATATGGTTTAATAATTGGATATACTATGTTGTTTAATTGGATATACTATGTGGTTTAATAATTGGATATACTATGTGGTTTAATTGGATATATTTGGTTTAATTGGATATACTATGTGGTTTAATAATTGGATATACTATGTGGTTTAATAATTGGATATACTATGAGGTTTAATTGGATATACTATGTTGTTTTTACCCTGAGAATCGTCCGTTGTTATATTTTAGTATTTTTTGCTCGTAAAGGATGTGTGACTTAGTCTGAAGTCGGGGCGTACAGAGAAGATCCGTTCGGGTACGACCTCAGTATGTGACATCCTGTTTTAACAATCTACAGGTGACTTCCCTTGGTATTACCTCCAGGACTAGACTGAATCTGTATCAGGAATTTCCCTTGGTATTACCTCCAGGACTGGACTGGTATTACCTCCAGGACTAGACTGGTATTACCTCCAGGACTAGACTGAATCTGTACCAGGTGACTTCCCTTGGTATTACCTCCAGGACTAGACTGAATCTGTATCAGGTGACTTCCCTTGGTATTACCTCCAGGACAGGACTAGACTGAATCTGTATCAGGTGACTTCCCTTGGTATTACCTCCAGGACTAGACTGAATCTGTATCAGGTGACTTCCCTTGGTATTACCTCCAGGACTAGACTGGTATTACCTCCAGGACTAGACTGGTATTACCTCCAGGACTAGACTGAATCTGTATCAGGTGACTTCCCTTGGTATTACCTCCAGGACTAGACTGGTATTACCTCCAGGACTAGACTGAATCTGTATCAGGAACTTCCCTTGGTATTACCTCCAGGACTAGACTGGTATTACCTCCAGGACTAGACTGGTATTACCTCCAGGACTAGACTGAATCTGTATTAGGTGACTTCCCTTGGTATTACCTCCAGGACTAGACTGAATCTGTACCAGGTGACTTCCCTTGGTATTACCTCCAGGACTAGACTGGTATTACCTCCAGGACTAGACTGGTATTACCTCCAGGACTAGACTGAATCTGTATTAGGTGACTTCCCCTTGGTATTACCTCCAGGACTAGACTGAATCTGTACCAGGTGACTTCCCTTGGTATTACCTCCAGGACTAGACTGGTATTACCTCCAGGACTAGACTGAATCTGTACCAGGTGACTTCCCTTGGTATTACCTCCAGGACTAGACTGAATCTGTATCAGGAATTTCCCTTGGTATTACCTCCAGGACTAGACTGGTATTACCTCCAGGACTAGACTGAATCTGTACCAGGTGACTTCCCTTGGTATTACCTCCAGGACTAGACTGAATCTGTACCAGGTGAATTCCCTTGGTATTACCTCCAGGACTAGACTGGTATTACCTTCAGGACTAGACTGAATCTGTACCAGGTGACTTCCCTTGGTATTACCTCCAGGACTAGACTGAATCTGTACCAGGTGACTTCCCTTGGTATTACCTCCAGGACTAGACTGGTATTACCTCCAGGACTAGACTGAATCTGTATCAGGTGACTTCCCTTGGTATTACCTCCAGGACTAGACTGGTATTACCTCCAGGACTAGACTGAATCTGTATCAGGTGACTTCCCTTGGTATTACCTCCAGGACTAGACTGAATCTGTATCAGGTGACTTCCCTTGGTATTACCTCCAGGACTAGACTGGTATTACCTCCAGGACTAGACTGAATCTGTATCAGGTGACTTCCCTTGGTATTACCTCCAGGACTAGACTGAATCTGTACCAGGAACTTCCCTTGGTATTACCTCCAGGACTAGACTGAATCTGTATCAGGTAACTTCCCTTGGTATTACCTCCAGGACTAGACTGGTATTACCTCCAGGACTAGACTGAATCTGTATCAGGTGACTTCCCTTGGTATTACCTCCAGGACTAGACTGAATCTGTACCAGGTGACTTCCCTTGGTATTACCTCCAGGACTAGACTGGTATTACCTCCAGGACTAGACTGAATCTGTACCAGGAACTTCCCTTGGTATTACCTCCAGGACTAGACTGGTATTACCTTCAGGACTAGACTGAATCTGTACCAGGTGACTTCCCTTGGTATTACCTCCAGGACTAGACTGAATCTGTACCAGGTGACTTCCCTTGGTATTACCTCCAGGACTAGACTGGTATTACCTCCAGGACTAGACTGAATCTGTATCAGGTGACTTCCCTTGGTATTACCTCCAGGACTAGACTGGTATTACCTTCAGGACTAGACTGAATCTGTACCAGGTGACTTCCCTTGGTATTACCTCCAGGACTAGACTGAATCTGTACCAGGTAACTTCCCTTGGTATTACCTCCAGGACTAGACTGGTATTACCTCCAGGACTAGACTGAATCTGTACCAGGTGACTTCCCTTGGTATTACCTCCAGGACTAGACTGAATCTGTACCAGGTGACTTCCCTTGGTATTACCTCCAGGACTAGACTGGTATTACCTCCAGGACTAGACTGAATCTGTACCAGGAACTTCCCTTGGTATTACCTCCAGGACTAGACTGGTATTACCTTCAGGACTAGACTGAATCTGTACCAGGTGACTTCCCTTGGTATTACCTCCAGGACTAGACTGAATCTGTACCAGGTGACTTCCCTTGGTATTACCTCCAGGACTAGACTGGTATTACCTCCAGGACTAGACTGAATCTGTATCAGGTGACTTCCCTTGGTATTACCTCCAGGACTAGACTGGTATTACCTCCAGGACAGGACTAGACTGAATCTGTACCAGGTGACTTCCCTTGGTATTACCTCCAGGACTAGACTGGTATTACCTCCAGGACAGGACTAGACTGAATCTGTACCAGGTGACTTCCCTTGGTATTACCTCCAGGACTAGACTGGTATTACCTCCAGGACTAGACTGGTATTACCTCCAGGACTAGACTGAATCTGTATCAGGTGACTTCCCTTGGTATTACCTCCAGGACTAGACTGGTATTACCTCCAGGACAGGACTAGACTGGTATTACCTCCAGGACTAGACTGAATCTGTGTCCGTCCCATCGACCCTAATAGTCAGAATATTCATTAAATGAGGTGATTAAACATGGGTCCTTTAGTTAATAGCTGTGATCGTGGAGCACAGCGACAGATTGGTCCGCGTTAGGAGATGGTGCTGTTGGCTTGAAACAGGGTGAGGGGGTGAAGAGAGTGACATTCTCTCTCTCTGTGTGTGTGTGTGTGTGTGTGTGTGTGTGTGTGTGTGTGTGTGTGTGTGTGTGTTTGTTTGTGTTTTATTTGACATTCTCAGGTCTACGGCCCACTGCCCGCAGGGAGTCTACCGTACGCCCACCTGGCACGTTGGCATCACCTGAGTCCTGCTGTCCTCTTTTCCTCTCTGTGTCACACACAAACACACACACACACACACACACACACACACACACACACACACACACACACACACACACACACACACACACACACACACACACACACAGGCAGACAGACGCACAGACAGACAGACAGACAGACAGACAGACAGACAGACAGACAGACAGACAGACAGACAGACAGACAGACAGACAGACACGGAAGACAGACAGACAGACAGACAGACAGACAGACAGACAGACAGACAGACAGACAGACAGACAGACAGACAGACAGACAGACAGACAGACAGACAGACAGACAGACAGACAGACATCTCATTGTGGTATCAGCTTCTCAAACATTCAACTTGTGTAATGTGTTATTCAGAAGTTGATTGGTTGATCAGAACTCTCAGGGTGTCCGATTCCAGCTCCAAGGATCATTTAGAAAGCTTGTGCTGGTGTGTGTGTGTGTGTGTGTGTGTGTGTGTGTGTGTGTGTGTGTGTGTGTGTGTGTGTGTGTGTGTGTGTGTGTGTGTGTGTGTGGTGTGTGTGACTGTGTGTGAATGTGTATGTGTGTGTCTGTGTGTGGTGTGTTTGTGTGTGAATGTGTGTGTAATGTGTGTGTGTGTGTGTGTGTGTGTGTGTGTGTGGTGTGTTTCTAAGTGTAGTATGTATTGTGACTCTGATGACAACGACTAAGTTAACATCAAGTGCTTCCTGTCCAGGTGCTTCTTCTCGATATCAGTGAGAGAAACAATTTGTAAACCAGTTCATGATTTACAAGACTGTACAGTCACAGTGGGATAACTGACGAGATGTTGTATCACAATGTGTCGTAATAGTACAGTTGATGAACGTCCAGGGTAGATGTTTTATCACAACGTGTTGTGATAGTGCAGTTGACGAACGTCCAGGATAGATGTTATATCACAACGTGTCATGATAGTACAGTTGACGAACGTCCAGGATAGATGTTATATCACAACGTGTCGTGATAGTGCAGTTGACGAACGTCCACGATAGATGTTATATCACAACGTGTCGTGATAGTGCAGTTGACGAACGTCCAGGATAGATGTTATATCACAACGTGTCGTGATAGTGCAGTTGACGAACGTCCAGGATAGATGTTATATCACAACGTGTCGTGACAGTGCAGTTGACGAACGTCCAGGATAGATGTTATATCACAACGTGTTGCGATAGTACACATGATGAACATCCAGGATAGATGTTATATCACAACGTGTCGTGATAGTGCAGTTGACGAACGTCCAGGATAGATGTTATATCACAACGTGTCGTGATAGTGCAGTTGACGAACGTCCAGGATAGATGTTATATCACAACGTGTCGTGATAGTACACATGATGAACGTCCAGGATAGATGTTATATCACAACGTGTCGTGATAGTACACTTGATGAACGTCCAGGATAGATGTTATATCACAACGTGTCGTGATAGTACAGTTGACGAACGTCCAGGATAGATGTTATATCACAACGTGTCGTGATAGTGCAGTTGATGAACGTCCAGGATAGATGTTATATCACAACGTGTCGTAATAGTACAGTTGACGAACGTCCAGGATAGATGTTATATCACAACGTGTCGTGATAGTGCAGTTGATGAATGTCCAGGATAGAT
>NC_059457.1:92825575-92828075 GCF_905237065.1 Salmo salar
AAAGCCGTTCATAAATAGTCTATTGAGCAGAGTTTATTGACACCAGGTCTGATCAATAAAGATATCCTTGGTGGATTGGTGCTTCAAGACTGCAGGTGCACCAGATATCCCGTTACCTACCCCTGCTCTCCCCCCCCGCCTCCCGCCTTTCTCTATCTCCCATGACCTCTCTCTGTCTCCCTTTATCTGTTTCCCTCTCTTTGTCTCTCTCTCTGTCTCTCTCTGTCTCTCTCTCTCACATTCTCTCTCTCTCTCTCTCTCTCTTCCACTCTCCCTGTCTATCCCTCCCTCTCCCTCTCTCTCTCTCACTCTCTCTCTCTCCCTCCCTCCCTCCCTCTCCCTCTCCCTCTCTCTCTCTCTCTCTCACTCTCTCTCTCTGTCTCCCTCTCCCTCTCTCTCTCTCTCTCTCTCTCTCTCTCTCTCTCTCTCTCTCTCTCTCTCTCTCTCTCTCTCTCTCTCTCTCTCTCTCTCTCTCTCTCTCTCTCTCTCTCTCTCTCTCTCTCTCTCTGTCTCCCTCTCTCTGTCTCCCTCTCTCTCTCTCTCTCTCTCTCTCTCTCTTCCACTCTCCCTGTCTCTCCCTCTCTCTTTCTCTCTCTCTCTCTCTCTCTCTCTCTCCACTCTCCCTGTCTCTCCCTCTCTCTCTCTCTCTCTCTCTCTCTCTCACATTCTCTCTCTCTCTCTCTCTCTCTCTCTCCACTCTCCCTGTCTCTCCCTCCCTCTCCCTCTCTCTCTCTCTCTCTCTCTCTCTCTCTCTCTCTCTCTCCCTCCCTCCTCCTCCCTCTCTCTCTCTCTCTCTCTCTCTCTCTCTCTCTCTCTCTCTCTCTCTCTCTCTCTCTCTCTCTCTCTCTCTCACACATCTCTCTCTCTCTCTCCTCTCTCTCTCTCTCTCTCTCTGTCTCCCTCTCTCTGTCTCCCTCTCTCTCTCTCTCTCTCTCTCTCTCTCTGTCTCCCTCTCTCTGTCTCCCTCTCTCTCTCTCTCTCTCCCACTAACTCTGACACAGTTGAGTCACATATCAGTTTCAGGATGTGTGCTGCTGGAAAAGGTCAATCATTCCTGTCTCATTCTCTTTCTCTCTGACATGAAAAGGGTCTCTCTCTCTCTCTGTCTCTCTCTCTCTCTCTCTCTCAATCTCTCTCTCTCTCTCTCTCTCAATCTCTCTCTCTATCAATCTCTCTCTCTCTCTCTCTCAATCTCTCTCAATCTCTCAATCTCTCTCTCTCTCTCTCTCTCTCTCTTTTGGGAGCTCCAGTCAAAGTGTGCAGTGTTCCAGACAAAGAGAGAGAGAGGGAAAGATACTTAGACTTTTTGTCTTACTTTAATGAGACGTCCTCATTACACTAAAATCACCCCTAACACCCCCCTCCCCATACAAATGGATTGTGTGCCACCACCTTCACGCAGAAATAAAGAGAGAGAGAGAGTATAAGTATAAAGTTTACTGTTAATGTTGTATTGTTTATTTCAATTTTCACGCTAGGGAGTTGTGGCGCCAGGGAGTTGTGGATCTAGGGACTTGTGGATCTAGGGAGTTGTGGATCCAGGGAGTTGTGGATCCAGGGAGTTGTGGATCTAGGGAGTTGTGGATCCAGGGAGTTGTGGATCCAGGGAGTTGTGGATCCAGGGAGTTGTGGATCCACGGAGTTGTGGATCCAGGGAGTTGTGGATCTAGGGAGTTGTGGATCCAGGGCGTTGTGGATCTAGGGAGTTGTGGATCCAGGGAGTTGTGGATCCAGGGAGTTGTGGGAGTTGTGGATCCAGGGAGTTGTGGTGCTAGGGAGTTGTGGTGCTAGGGAGTTGTTGTGCTACGGAGTTGTGGATGTAGGGAGTTGTGGATCTAGGGAGTTGTGGATCCAGGGAGTTGTGGTGCTAGGGAGTTGTGGATCTAGGGAGTTGTGGATCTAGGGAGTTGTGGATCCAGGGAGTTGTGGATCCAGGGAGTTGTGGTGCTAGGGAGTTGTGGATCTAGGGAGTTGTGGATCTAGGGAGTTGTGGATCCAGGGAGTTGTGGATCTAGGGAGTTGTGGATCCAGGGAGTTGTGGATCTAGGGAGTTGTGGATCCAGGGAGTTGTGGATCCAGGGAGTTGTGGATCTAGGGAGTTGTGGATCTAGGGAGTTGTGGATCCAGGGAGTTGTGGCGCCAGGGAGTTGTGGATCTAGGGAGTTGTGGATCCAGGGAGTTGTGGATATAGGGAGTTGTGGATATAGGGAGTTGTGGATCCAGGGAGTTGTGGATCCAGGGAGTTGTGGATCCAGGGAGTTGTGGACGGAGATGTTGGACGGGCGTAAGCTTCTACCTCTGATTCCAAAAGTTGCAAGTTTAAATAGCGATAGAAAGTTGGTTTTGATATTTTTGTTTTAAGCCCAAACCTTAACTATTCAGAGTTAATGCCTTAACAATTAGCACTTTGAAATTTGACGTTTGGAACAACTTCGGTAGGTGACGTTTGAGAGACGTCCATTCTTGACATGACAACGTGAGAGCTGGTAGCTTCTCTACT